>NC_084537.1:4825691-5125691 GCF_024500275.1 Phycodurus eques
GTCGAGCAGCTGTTTTTTTTTTTCCCACAAAATGAGTCATTTTGATTGGCTGGCGAAGGCTACGTGCGCGGTCATGTGACTACCCTGTGTCGTCCGATTGGTGAATTGGAGTTAAATGACATAAGTGACCCCGGGCGCCCTGTGCGGAAGTCGAAGATGGAGTCCAAAAGTAGACGCGCACATGCAAGAACGAATAAATAAAAGTCGCGAACGGCATGTCGATCATTGGAACAGAGTGAAAGCATCGATCCTTCGCCACATAAATACTCGTAAAGGTAAAAAGTACAGTGCATTTAACGTACAGTTGATCGGAAATGTCACTTGAGTAAATGTAACGTAGATGTAAATTACTACCCACCTCTGGTAAATAGACACTGTACAGTATATACGGTTCTTATGTATGGATGTATAGTCTAGAGCACAGGTGTCACAGGCCCACCACATGATTTAAAGTGGCCCGCAAAGGCAAGGTCATGTGTGTCAACTTCCATGATTCTTGTTAACATTTCAAATTGTCATATATCATAAATGATAATGTTGCGATATTGTAAGCATTTTTGTGTTACCAAACATGAATAATAGTTGAAAACCCCCATTACCTTTGATTTCTGATTTCAAAACTAGTAGAAATCAGAACTAAACATTTCGTGCGTAAATACGACGAGGCGATTTTTATGGTTTCACAGTCATAACGGCCCTCTGAGGGAAACCGTAACTACAATGTGGCCCGCGACAAAAATGAGTTTGACACCCCTGGTTTAGAGTATGATATATCTAGAGTATATTCGTGTTTTGATGTTTGTCATAGTTCATGTTTGTGCGTGCACAGGAACATGTTGCTGTTGCTGATGTTCACATTGCCGTCGCTCGTACGCGGTGAGTCTCTCGAACACATATATACACATGCTAATACAGGCACACATACGCACTCACGCACACACCAAGAAACGCACACGCTACATACGCGTTCATGCTAAGACACACAAACAAACACACGTTTGTCAGGTCCAAATCAAAGCGCCATTCTCCCAGAGGCCGCGTATGGTAGTGCACGTGATTATGTGAGTGGTGATGTATTGCTTTCCGACTGCCTGGGCGTGAAGCTGACGTGGCTTCACGCCGTCTCCCACAACTTTCCGTCCGTAGTGAAGTTTGCGTGGGATCTCGCTGTGTGTCCGGACTTTGTCTTCAGCAGCTGGAGGATTACGGAAGCTCGTGCACGTTTCGGCCAGCGGGGGGCGCCGTTGACCCCATGGACCTGTGAGAGTGCGCCTCCGACAAACCCCCACCAAGGCATCAGCATTTTAGCATTCATTCAGTCTTCTTTTTCACCTCCATTTCAATGTACTTTTTTCCTTTTCCCTTATTTTCTCCTTTCCTTTTCCTTCCTCCTTTGACAACCCCCCAAATTTTTTTCTCTCCTGTTTTTTCTTGCTTTCAGATTTAAAAAAAATACAAATTTCCTTTTCCCTTTCTATTGCTCATTTTTCTTCTCTTCCACCCCTTTTCGTTTTCCTTCTCCCATTTTCTCTAGCCTTTGTCTTCCTCTTGTCCCAAAAAATCTCTTCGTGCTCCCTACTTTCTTCCCTTTTGCCTTCCTATGACTTGTCCTTTTTGTTCTCCTTTCATCTCCTCCTTTTCACATCCCTTCTCCATTTTTCTTTTCCCCCCTTTTTCAAAACATCTCTGCTGCCTCTTCCTCACCTTCCTTTTTCATCCCTTCCTATTTTGCCTCCTTTGTATTCCCCTTTTCCTCACCTCATCTCTTCAGTTCTCCTTTTTCTTCAAAAATACATAAAAAAATCTCTTTTCCCTCCATTTTCTTTTCCTTGTTCTCTTCACTGTCCCTACCCGATTCTCCTCCTTTCCCATCTTTTATTCTTCCTCTCCTCCTTTTATTTCTCTTCTTTTTGTGGCGCAGCTGCTGCCAGGCTCACAGCTTGTGTTACCGCAATGCTGCCCCCCTGCAGGCCTCAGCCACCGGTGCTCACCAGCAACTTCATGTGCACGACGGCCAACACGACTTGCGGTAGAAGTCACTCAAAAGCTGCGTTGGCATGAGCTCGGCTCATATTTTTTCAGGATGACGCAGAAGCTTTTCTTCTTGTCATTAAGATGGCGACCGATGCCAACGGATGTTGTGCGCCTGCCACCAGTCCGTGTTCAGTGTGCATTTTGTTGTTTTGCCGCGGTTGTCACAGTATACGAAATAATGGACATTGTTGGATTAAAAATATCGATATAAAAGAACAGAGCAGAGGACTAAGATTGAAAATAATTTTATTGAATAATTTGTACGATACCTCCCCTGACCGCACGTCCCGTATTTGACTGCTTCCTGAACGCCACACCTCAATCAACTCACAAGGCAGTCGTTACACGAAATGGCAAAGTATCTAGATCTGTGCACATAGACTTGCTGTTACCGGACTAAATACCGCACATTTATCAGGAAATACCAAGTGATGCATTCATGACGGACTTTTAGTCCACATTGAAGCGACATAACGTTAACCTATGAAAGTCAACACGTGAGAACAGACTTCCTGTCCTCTGCAATAAGATCAAGATGGATATAGCAGGCGATGATAGAAAAATAGATGATCTAGTGCTAAAATGACAAATTCACAAACTAAGACAGTTTGGAAAACCATGTTGGTACATTTACTACTGCCCTTGATAAATCTATTTGTGTGCATCATGCATGTGGAGCGCGGTCGTCACGTTAAAGCGACTGAACATTCATTTAGAGACCAGCTTATATTCCGATATCCTCCATCTGAAGTGCTGAACAATCAACTTCCTGTTCACCTGCTGGCAGACGATGGAAATGACTGACATCCAACGTCCGTATAATCACAACAAGGAGCTTCTCGGATTCACCTTCTGTTGAACAAGGTTCTTTCAAGCTATTCTTAAAGTTATTTTAGGTACTTTGAAGTTAAACGTCTTTCAAGTTCATCAAAATGTATCAAGCTTCTTAAAAGTTGTTCAGACGTCTTCTCTGAGGTGATTTAAGATTCATTGAGGGTCATGAAAGTTCAAATAACCTTAAAGTTGAATAAATTTCTTAAATTTATTTGAAGTTAATCCATAACATTTCTTCAAAGAGTAATATTGTTGTTGAGACAACCTACAAGTCCAAGTGCTTCAAAGTTGGAAGTTCTTGAAGCCAGTTTAAAGTCCTAAATCTTTTCGGATTCTTGACCTTATTTTATCAAAAAGCCACTGAATCTCTTCAAAGTTGTTTCAAGTTCTTTGTTTCTCAAATGTCTTTCAAATTCTTTGAAGTTCAATCAAATCTAAACCTATTTAACGTTTAGGGCGTTAGATTCTTTAGAGGTTCTTCGACAAATTGAAAGTTCTTCAAAGTTATTTCACAATTCTGTGAAGTTATTTACCGTTCTTCGAAGCTCAGGAAATCTCTCCCTTCTTTTCGTTAAAAGGGGAACTAAACCCAAAAAAAGTTTGCTAGTAAAAACTAGAAGATGGATGAATATAGCATTCAGGGAAGAAGAATTCAACAGAATAAGTAATCAACGTGGGGCGGGTGGGGGGTTCACCATGTTTGGCGAAATCAATATCAGCTGCAGACCGGAAGTAACGTCAAAGTGAGAGTAGAGAATTACCTGCTACCACGTATTTTTTTAGAATACTTTATAGATTTAAGTTAACAGCAGCTGATGAAGAAGATATGCACATTTAAAATATAACAGAAATGTCTTGGGTTCAGTTCACTTTTAAACCTAAGTGAGTTGAGGTTCTTCTTAAAAGTCCTTCACTGAGCTGGCCCTACAAGTCGATGTACTTTCAAGACCATCAAAAACTCGACATCGCATCAACAGGCTCAACCTGATAAACATCCTCAACTCATTTTTGTACCGCGTCATTTACCTCTGATTGTGTCACGTGATTCTAAACCAACAAAAGTGCTGTGTTTTCCTAGCTGCCACTGAACACGTCGTACCAGAGCATGCACGTGAGCATCAAGCTGGTGATTGGCTGACACGGAAGTGTATTCAAGTTTTTAGGGCTATGCTTTTAAATCTATGGTCTACCATGTTTGCGGCGGAGTCAAAGTTACAGCCCAAGGCGGTGACGTGATGTCATGATGATGACGTGATTGCTGATATGATGGGATTGTTTGCGCCCATGTTCAGTAGACGCACAGGTCGGGAAACTTCATCTCGTAGATGGGCACCGACTGGTGCTGGGCGTGGCCTGACGACACAGAGACCACACCAGATGGACTTGGGGGGGGTCTGGGGAGGCGAGATGTCATGTGATTAGCTCGTTGTGACGCTAGCATCAGGTGATGCTTTCAGTTGGTACTCACCTGATGGTGAGTTCAAAGATGTGCGCCAAACGTTCGTGAAGCATATTGGCCTGCACGCGCACACACGCACGCACACACACACACACACACACACACACACACACTCAGAGTTGAGCATAGAGGTCCCAATTAAATCCGTTGCCACATTTTCCCCGTTTACGTCAGTAGGGCTGCAGACTAGATTATTTTAATAAGTGATTATTCTGTCGATATTTTTTTCAATTCATGAATCGAATTAAAAAAATAATAATTCCATCCCTTTATTAAAAAAACAGGACATTTCAAATTGAGTGCAAAAAATACACAAACAAATTGATGATGATTCAGTGACTGTTTTGTTCTATAACCTGGGCAGAAAATGTTGATCATTGGTATCCAAAGTAAAAGCAAATGTTTGAAAATGGTTTATTTTGATACAACACAAAAATAATCACTCTGCTTTCATGGAGGACAACAGAAATCAGAGATGTTGAGAGGCTGGAATCAGAAGATTTGGACAATTTCAAGTTAAACAATATCTCTAAATGATTATTAATTGGTTATTAAAATAGTTAGTCAATTCATTTGATAATCGATTAGCTGCGGGGTCGGCACGGTGTCGACTGGTTAGCACATCCGCCTCACAGTTCTGAGGACCTGGGTTCAAATACGGCTTCGCCTGTGTGGAGTTTGCATGTTCTCCCCGTGCGTGCGTGGGTTTCCTCCGGGTACTCCGGTTTCCTCCCACATCCCAAAAACATGCATGCTAGGTTAACTGAAGACTATAAATTGCTTTTAGGTGTGAATGGATGTTTATATGTGCCCTGCGATTGGCTGTTGACCAGTTCAGGGTGTACCCCGCCTCTCGCCCGCACTGAGCTGGGATAGGCTCCAGCATACCCGTGACCCTAGTGAGGATAGGCGGTGTAGAAAATGAATGGATGGATGGATTAGTTGTTAAATTAGTCAGTTAATTAGATTGTTGGATTAGGTTAGTCAGTTAATTGTTGCACCTCTCCATTGGAGTACCTTGGACTCGCAGTGTGCCGCGATCTCCTCGAATGGAGCTTTCTGGAATTTCTCCATCACCTGGCGACGACGCTCACGCTCTTGATCCTCCAGAACGCTCGTGTCTGACCGGCAGATACACACATTATACACACTGATCATGAGTTAAAAGAATGTTTATTTGTAGACTTTACACGATTTGATCGGGCTGATCGGTATCGGCCGATATTTACCATTTTATGCTGACGTCATTGATCGGCTCCGCAAAAGACATTAACTCCCCATTGCTGCGTGCATAATGTATTTGAATCTAAAAGCTAGTTTATTTTTAGCCTTGTCACATGTCTTTTGACGTAGTACTGTAAATATCTGACGGCCAATGAAGCTATTAAAAGAAAAAAGAAGAAAAAAAAAAACCACGTCGGCGGTGTGGGACAGACAACACGTCGGAGACAGGCAACACGTAATGCCCAGATCAGACTCCAGGAAAAATGTGCTCTTTCACGATTGCACTGTCAGACTACTGCAATCAAATCTTGTATTCCGACACCAGCGCATCCCGTTTTTTACAATCATCGGGCTTTATCTTGTCAACTCAAATGCGACCGGATACACTCGTTACCGTGGCGGCGACAACACGAGTGGAGCGCGTCGACTTTGTATTATAAGGACCAAATGGGGAAAAACGTGTGTTGGTGGTCACCGGTGCTCAGAACAGGAGAGGGCGTTCGTTTAAGGCTTGCTTGAGGTATGTTCACGTACTTTTAATAAGATACGGCTCGCAAGCAGGCAATAAAATGTTATGTAGCCTTGCGAGTTAGCGGTGGCACGAACGGTTGGACGTAAACATGCCGGCGTTCTATCGAATCATGCTCTAAAGTTTCGGTGTGGGTGAAGTCATTTAATGAAAAATAAAGTAATTTAATTACATTAAGTTAACAACCACTATTTCTGTCATGTAATGTTGGTTTGACCTGACTGATTAGAATACACAATCTGACTAGAGCAGTGATTCCCAACCTTTATGGAGCCAATTGAGAAATCTCACAGCACACCAACAAACAAAAATGTCACAAAAAGTGCATACATTCATTACTGTATTTACTTCCCGCCATCTAAAAGAAGACCATGAATTTGTTGTGTCTGTCACTATGCCTCACTGGCATAAATAGAGGAACAAAGATCGGATCGGTGATCGTTTTTTTTAAACTCGCTGATCGGCCCCAAAAATCCTGATCGTGTAAAGCCCATTTATTTGTGGGTCAAAAAGGTGTTAGCGTGTTACCAATTGCTTTCTTCAGGGTCTCAAAGGTGATCTCCTCAGCCAACAGTGACTACACACACACACACACACAGAAACACATAGTTCCATTGTACAATCATGAAGTTAACAGTACACAACACAATTGAATCAACTATAAACTAAAAAAAAAAAAACAGCCATGGCTGAAACGAAGTGCTGTCCATAAATAAAAACTGAACCTAGAACAAAATAATTAAACAATCATTACAAATAACAACAAAAAATACAAAACAAAAAACAATAACTGGCTTACTTAATATACCTGTAAATATATATATACAGTGGTGCCTTGCGATACGAGCTGAATTTGTTTCGTGACCATGCTTGTACCTCAAAACACTCGTATCTCAAATCATCTTTGCCCATGCAAATGAATGGAAATGTCATTAATTAATGACATCATTAAATAGAACGTAAAGAATTAAACCATTTTCGTCACACTTTTTGCTTTAATGCAACGGACATTGTGCTGCTCCTTCTACTATCGTACCGATCTACTGTACATGGAGATAGTCTTCTGCCGCTTAGTAAGGCACAGTAATATTAGTCGTTCTTCACAGAGGAAAAATAATATTTGACTGTGAATAATGGTTATTGTTTGTCAATACAGTGTTACCTTCACGTTTGTGTTCAAATATCCATTGCTTATAGTGTTGTAACACCGCCACATTGATGCTATTCATTAGCTCGTCTTTGGCGTTTCCTATGCGTTACTATTAAGCCAGCTGACTTCAAGCCAATTCTCCCTGTGTTATGTTTCGTTTGAGAGTCATGGCACCACTGTCCTAATACAGAGTATAAATAAATGCGTCAACTAAATGACTGGCTAATATATTCCCGACACTTCCTCACAATCACGCCCTGGTGGTAAAAAGTGCTCACCGTGCAAACTTGAGGCTAGCTGTTAGAACGCAAACGGTGTACTGACCTTGTCTGGCAGGCTGTTGGCCAAGATGTCCACCTGCAGCGAGATGGTGTCCACGAAACTCTTCCTCCTGGTCAGGCGCTCTTCATCTGCGGGACGCCATACGGTTAGCGTGTTGTTGGAACCGCTAGCAGTCACGGCTAAAATCTCGGCTGTGCTAAGATTTCAGTCAAATGTGGCGTGAGTGGAGCCCAGTGGAAGGCCAGCATTCAATAATTTACCCTGGATTTATATTATATTATGTTTTATATATATATATATATTTTTTTTTTTTCCCCCAACCTCTCCTCTATTCACTGAGAAACTCACCTATTTGCTGTTTTTGTGATCAGGTCAACGCAATACAGTGGACCACCGCATATTTGCGTTTCGGCATTCACAAACACACCTTGTCACACATTTTGGGGGGGAACTTATCCCATTATTTGCGGAAATCCATAGTTCGCGGTATTTTTTTTACCCGATCCCCCTCTTATTTGCATTTTTTTTTACTGATCCAGTATTCATACGCTTTTTTTTTCTAGAAAAGAATTTGATCCAAGGGCAATTATAATGAGCGTCAATTCTCGAATTTTCGGCAGTCCACCGTATTACTATCGTGTCATCTTGGTGTGAAATTGAATTGAAGCGCTTCACTTATACAATCACTGTGCTTTACCATTGTTTTGTTGCTGAAAAACTATTTTGAAGTGAGTTGAGGAGTTTAACTTGGGAGATAAGTCGTGGTTTGTTGCCATCTTGTATAGGCAATTTTAAACCTTTTTAAAATGAGCATCAATTACTTGTAATTCAACTGACGCTCTATGACGTGGGAATTGTAATTTTTATTTCATTTATTTATTTATTTATAAAATCAGATTTCCTTGAAAAAAAAAAAAAAATTGTAAGTTTTAGTTTCAGTAATTGCAGCCAAGCCCTCGGTTGCACGACAAACAGCATGACAACAGAAACTATTTGTCTAAACAATAAACAATAAAATTCAGAGAAGACCTCCTCAAGCACTTTCCTGTGGGCGCTAGTTGCTAACACGCTAACCGTAGTATTCTCAATACTGCAGTGCTCTCTACTAACATTTTAGCCACGACACTAAGACAAACACAAGCTAAACGAGTTCCTCGGACCACAGCGTGAAAGAAACAGGAAGTCGAATACTCATCGTGAGTCCACAGGAGCTGCGGGCACAAACTGTTGCGGCATTAGCGTTGCAAACAGGAAGTCACTAAACAACAAGTCAAAGTAGTGGTTCTCAAACTCGGATCCCCGGGCATCTGCAAGTCATAGTTTAGTCAATAATATTGCAATAAGTTATGTGGTATAATTTTAATCCTTGAGCTGTCACCTTATCATGGTGGAGGGGTTTGTCTGTCCCAATGAGCCTAGGAGCTAAATTGTCTGGGGCTTTATGCCCCTGGCAGGGTCACCCATGGCAAACAGGTCCGAGGTGAGGGACCAGACAAAGCACAGCTCCAAAAACCCCTATGATGACACACAATTCAGGAAGACGTTTTCCCTTGCCCGGACGCGGGTGATCGGGCCCCCCTCTGGAGCCAGGCCTGCAGGTGGGGCTCGAAGGCGAGCGCTTGGTGGCCGGGCCTGCACCCATGGGGCCCGGCCGGGCACAGCCCGAAAGGGCAACGTGGGTCCCCCTTTCCATGGGCTCACCACCTGTGGGAGGGGCCATAGGGGTCGGGTGCAGTGTGAGCTGGGCGGTGGCCGAAGGCAGGGACCTTGGCGATCCAATCCCCGGCTACAGAAGGTGGCTCTTGGTACGTGGAATGTCACCTCTCTGGCAGGGAAGGAGCCAGAGCTGCTGTGTAAGGTCGAAAGGTTCCGACTAGAAATAGTCGGGCTCGCCTCCACACACAGCTTGGGCTCTGGTACCAGTCCTCTTGAGGACTGGTACTTGGACTCTCTTCCACTCTGGAGTTGCCAACGGTGAGAGGTGCCCAGCAGGTGTGGGTATACTTATTGCCCACCGACTCGGCGCCTGTACGTCGGGGTTCACCCCGGTGGACGAGAGGGTAGCCTCCCTCCGCCTTCGGGTGGGGGGGACGGGTCCTGACTGTTGTTTGTGCCTATGCACCAAACACCATATTCGCATATCCGGCAGTAAGTTGGACTCGTTTCCGGTGAGGGTTGGACTCCGCCAAGGCTGCCCTTTGTCACCGATTCTGTTCATGACTTTTATGGACAGAATTTCTAGGCGCAGCCGAGACGTACAGGGGGTCCGGTTTGGTGGCCTCAGATGTGCATCTCTGCTTATTGCAGATGATGTGGTTCTGTTCGCTTCATCAAGCGGTGAATTCTCACTGGAGCGGTTCGCAGCAGAGTGCGAAGTGGCTGGGATGAGAATCAGCACCTCCAAATCTGAGACCATGGTCCTCAGTCGGAAAAGGGTGGCATGCCCTCTCCGGGTCGGGGATGCGATCTTGCCCCAAGTGGAGGAGCTCAAGTATCTTGGGGTCTTGTTCTCGGCTGAGGGAAGAATGGAATGAGAGATCGACAGGCGGATCGGTGCAGCGTCTGCAGTGGCTGCATGACTTTGTATCGGTCCGTTGTGGTAAAGAAGGAGCGAAGCCGAAAGGCGAAGCTCTCGATTTACCGGTCGATCTACGTTCCTACTCTCACCTATGGTCACGAGCTGTGGGTCGTGACCGAAAGAACAAGATCCCGGATACAAGCGGCCGCACGGTGTCTAGGCTCTCCCTGAGAGATTGGGTGAGAAGCTCGGTCATCCGGGAGGATCTCAGAGGAGAGCCGCTGCTCCTCCACATCGAGAGGAGCCAGATGAGGTGGCTAGGGCATCTGTTTAGGATGCCTCCCGGACGCCTCCTGGGTGAGGTGTTCCTGACACGTCCCACCAGGAGGAGACGACCCAGGGAGTCCCTGCTAAAGCTACTGCCCCCCGCGACCCGACCTCGGATAAGCGGTAAAAAATGGATGGATGGATGGAATTTTAAAAGTCCTTATCTACATATCGCTGTCGGGCTGAAGCCCTGCATGTCCAAATATGGGCAATTTTATATTTATTCACAAATTGATACTATTGGTCTTTCCCCACGCCGTTCTGTTATAGTTGCACATCATCGCATAAATCTGACATCCCCAAATGAAGTCTTTTTTTTTTTCGTGTATATGTTTTTGAGAAAATAGTGCTATTTTTTAACAAAGAAAGGAATTTTTCTCGAATAAAAGTCGTAATATTAGCTTAATTACTTTTTTTAATTCACCTTGTTAAAATAGGACTGTTTTCCACATTAATATCTATCGCATTTCGAAGTATAAATTGTCACTATGTTTAATTGATATTTGGATTATGAGGGGGTTGTTGGTAAAATTTCTCCCTGGATCCCAAAAGTTTGAGAACCCTTGGTCTAAAGGTCGTGTAGGTGGTCTGTTGCTACGGTTACTACAGTTGCTATGGTTACCTCTGGACGTCTGTTTGCACCTGTTCAGGATTTTTCCCACTGTGTAAAGCACTGACAAGAAGAGGAAAACACCAAAGTCACATGACACTTTGTCATCCAGAAGCTTCTAGAAGTTCACCGAGATGACGGAGAGTTCATTCACAAATTTGAGCTAACAATGCGGACGTGTATATGGGGTCATTAAGAGAAGTAACGAATCAGGTTCTTCGTTAGAACTTCGACAAGCAACCGAAGAATGGGAGAATGATGTCAGGAAGGACATTTTAAAATATCACTGTATGGGAAGGAAACAAGAAGAAAAAAGAAAAGAGAGGAAGAGGGGAAAAGGGAAGTGAAAAAGAAAGAGAGTGACTGTAGAAGGAAACACGAAGAAAAAAGGAGTGATGCGAATGAAAGAAAAAGGAAGCAAGGGATCAGAAGGAAAAGGGTGAGGAGAAGAAGGAAAAAGTGAGTTGAGAAAAAAGTAGTTTAAGAATAGGAGAAAGAAAATGGAAGCGTGAAGAAGAGACAAAGGGGGTGAAGGCAAAAGAAAAGAGCAGAAACAAGGAAACAAGTGATAGGAAGAAGAAGGAAAATACATGAGTGATGGGAAAGAAGGAAGCTTGTGATCAGAAGACCGAAAAGAGAATGAGGGAAAAGGAAAGAGTGATGGGAAAGTGGAAGACAAAGTGAAAGATGAGAAAAAGCAGGAAAAGAAAAGGAGAAGGAAAACAGAAGAATGTGAAGATGGAAACAAGGAAGTCAGTGATAGGAAGGAGTAGAAAGAAAAGGAGGAAAATCAAATGAGTGATGAGGAAAAAGTTGGAAAACAGAAGGAAATGGAAGTGTAAGATGAAGACTGAAAAAGGAAGAGTGAAGGAAAAGGAAAAAAAACAATGAAGCGAGGGACTGACAGGAGAAGGAAGAGAAGTCAGTGATGGAAAAAAGGAAGAGAGTGATCAGAAGAAGAAAAAAGAAGGAAAGGGGAAGTGAGTAATAGGACAGAGGAGGAAGATAAGTGTTATGGGAAAGGGAGTAAAAAGGAAGCCAGCGATGGAGGTAAAGAGAAAAGTGATGGGAAAGAAAAGAAAGGAAGAGTGACCAGAAGATGTAAAAAGTGATGGGAAGAAAAAGAAGAAAACAAGTGAGATGGGAAAAAGGGAGCAAGTGATGGGTTAGAGGAAATATGGAAGCCAGCGACGTGAAAGAAAAGGAACAGAGAAAAGGAAAGTGAGCAACAGTAAGAAGGAAAAGAAGAAAAAAGTGAGTCAAAAGTGAAAGAAGGGAAAAGGAAGCCAGTGATGAGAAAAATTAAAAGAGAGAATGAGAAGGACAAAGGAAGCAAATGATGGGCAAAAGTGACAAAGGCCTTAAAAGACAAGTCAAAGTCAAATTGATCTGTGTGTTACCTGTGACCTGCGGGACGTACGGAACGTTGAGTCTGTCCGCGTTGTATCCCGGTCCCGCCAGACTGTCGGCCATGTCGGCGCTCTGGAAGAACAGCGCCGCATCGTCCTTGTCCAAGGAGTCGGGAAGCCTGCGACATGGAGGACGACGTTGTCACGATGGAGGAGAAGAAGGATGTGATGATGAAGAAGGTTGACATACGAGCACTTGTCCCTGAAGACGTGCTCCGGGAGTAGGTAGGGAGCATCCATGTTCCTGAGCTCGATCACCTGACAGTTGTCAAGACATAGTTAGGAATTATTTACTCATTCGCTACTCCCTAATAACTACTTTTTTATAGTGTACCTAGATATTTCCTAAACATCTCTTTGTAGTAATTCGGGATTCACTCATTCCCTACTCCCGAATTACTAGATACACATTTTTTTATATATAGTGGGTTATACAGGGCACTCATCATTAAAATAAAAAATTGCTCTGAGTCACTACTCAGGTGTCAACATAAGAATAGGTCTTGTAGGTTGTAGGTGAAAGTGGTGTCGGTGGGGCAGTATAGGTACAGGTGGTGTAGGGGTAGGTGAGGGCGTTGGTGCGGTGACCTTGCTGACGTGCTGGCAGAAGGTGGTGTTGGCGATCATCTGGCTGAGGAAGTTAAGGTACGCCGCCACCAAGGCCAACAGGCCACAGCGCAGCCACATGGACAAATTCTCCTCCGTGGACAGAGCCATGTCCTACACACACACACACACACACACACACACACACACACACACACACACACACGCAGTACACAACACTTCAAACCCTACCCTTACACTGAAACCACCGTTTGAGACCTCACCTTAACCTCAAACACTAACAGTAGCTCGAAATGCTACTTTGGAACTCAAACGCTAAATTAAAACTACTGCTGGGCTGTTGCTGTATGGATTCTGCTCCAACCGACCGGGCCAGGTCCTGAGGCAGAACCACTTTAGAGAAGGCATCTACCTGTGGTGCTTCATCTCTTTAAATGGACCCATATGCCATCTTAATTAACATTGTACAGCACCATACTATGTGACTGGTGGGTTTAGATTAGGGGATGTTGTCGGTCATTGCAAAATGTGGGTATGTGAAGCCCTTTTAGACTATTTTGTGATTAAGGGCTATACAAATAAAAACCCAAATTTGAAAGCCTAACCCTGGCTTGAAATTCCACTTTTAAACCTCAACTCTGGTTTGAAACCCTAATTTCTAGTTAAACACCTTTGCCTTTTTTTTTTTTTTAAACCCTAACCGTGATTTGAAACCCTAACCCTGTCTTAAAATCACTAACACCATTTTGTGTTCAGAAAATACTGAAACTACTCCCACAAAACAAAAAAACTCCTTTCAGAAGTATACAAATTAATCTCAAGTACGAATTCAATCCACTTACCAATCGCAAAATAGGAAAAATACCTCTCAGTGTCTACTGACAATGAATACTGGGCGGAAAACCGCAGAAATACATCCTCAATGACAAAAAACAGTAATTTACAGCTAATCTAGTACGCCATAGCTTAACACAACATAGGATGCATAAAATGGGCTATTCAAAATCAAACATATGCACTCATTGTACTGAAAACACCCCAGACACTTATTTTCACACTCTTTGCCATTATACACTTGTACTGCACTTCTGGTCAATAGCTACACAGAAACTCTCAGTTTTGAACTGTAGGATTCCAATTTCTCCTAATCTTTGTCTCTTGGGTGATTTAAAAGGTATAGATCTTCCAAATAAACATGCTCAACCAACGAACACCCAGCGAACAGAACAGAACAGGACACAGAAGGAGGGCCTGTCCAAGGCAGGAGGCGCTGACACCCTACAATAGGCCCCACACAGTCCGAGCGAGACAGGGGCGACGACCACGGCGGAGCGCCCCAGGGAGAGGGAGGAAGGGGAGGACACAGGCCCAGGGTGCAGCAGCACGGCCTCAAGCCCCCCACCTGGAGAGCAGGAGTAGCCCCCCGGAGTGGGGCTTGAAACCCGGGAAGCACGCGTTTATGCTGACATCATCACGATGATCAATTGCGATCGGTAATAACAACGCCATGGACCTGCAGCGCGACGGCGAGGCGCACGAGCTCGACGACGACATCCTCGTTGGCCAGCTCGATGGTGAGGACGGCGAGCGTGGTGAAGAGCAGCTCGAAGTTCTTGTGCACGTTGTCGTCCTCCTTGCAGCCCAGGTAGATGTGGCGGTACAGCTGCTGGCCGTGCTGCCACAAAACACAACACCACCACTTGTTTCCATGACGACAACATCTAAAAACAATGTCTTCTAATCACATTGTTGGCAACGATTCATGAATGACTTCACAGAATTTTGGTTTCCATAGGAACTGTGAGAACAGACCATAATGACCAACCTTCTTCATGAAGGCCACATCCTGCTTGGAAATCTTCTCTCTTTTGATCTTCAGAGCCGCCACATTGGGGATGATCCTTCGGCACACACACATTCATCATTACCATTAGCACTCAGCATTCGCAATCAGCATGTAGCATTTTATATAGTGGTGTAAATATTCATCCACAACATCTATGTATCGATTTACATTCCTAGGATTCAAGTTGGCCTTGCAGACGACATATCGATCTAAAATCTTTTTCAAAGGTAAACAATCAATTGTATCGGTATAAAGAAATACAATATTGGATTTACGCAAGGCAGACTTTATATGGACACGTGTTATTAGGCACTTTTCATGATAAAGATGTTAAACGTTATTCGATTAGGCCTGCCAGTAACTTCATCGCCTCACGCCGGCAGAAAAACAAAACAGCATGGTGGAGATATGAGAAGCCATTGAGCGAGAAATTACCAAGCCACCGTGAAGATCCAGTGTGTGGAAACTTTGCCCTTTGCAAAGATTGAGATGTTCTAAATAAGTCACTCGCTGTTTCTCCCAGCAACTACTAAGACACCATTCGATTCTATACAACACCGATCGTTCAGGCAGATCTTGCAGTGTTCCCGTTACAGCAGCAGCGCAAGGTTTAAAAAAATTAAAAATAAATACACTTTTTACAGCAGATTAATGCCTAAAACATTACAACAGCATAGTGTGTTGGCCACGTTATTTGTGTTATTTCGATTTTGAAAAACAACAGAAGTAGCAGCTAAACCTACTGTTAATCCAATCTGAAGAGGTGTTAGTAGCACTCTACTCAAAGTTTGGTAGTTATTTTTGTTTACTTTTATATTATAACCAAAATTATTATTATTATTTTTTTTACCTGATTCGCTTACAACAAACAACAGGAAGCTAGGAAATTTCACCTGCACTGTCTAGTATCCAGGTATTTATTTCACAGTCACACTGGTTGAGTTTTTGGCTAAAAAGTAACTGAATCGTTTTCAGATCGTATCGTTCTAAATGAACCAATATCATCACAAGTCACAAGTACCCACGCGAACGTTGCATACTTCACGTGACCACACCCGGAAAACAGGTTTACAGACTCGCTGTGCATGCTGTGCGCTGGTGACACGATGATTGGTTTGAACCTGAACTTGCTAAAATATTGTTCAAACTATGGTGTCAGCAATCTGCATCATACACAGGGAGCCTGCTAACAACACGTTTGCAGAGTCCATGTGCATGCTTCCGGGATGGTTGCGTGCATCACGTGAACAAACCCGGAAGCATGCACACTAGGGTTGGGCGTCGTTTGAATTTGAGCGATTCCGGCTCCAATTTCAGTTCCTCATTTCGATTCCGGTTCCAAACGATTCTCGATTTTGATTCTTTTAGGGGGCTGGGTCAAAAACATTTGCATGGTTTAAATCAAGGGTGTGCAAATTATGAACATCCATTTTCTTAGCAGCCCGTAGCATACACTAAAATGAACATTTGACTTGGGGTTCTTCATAACCAGTATCAATATCAAATCTATGAACTAAAAGGCAATGTGTGTGGAACTAACCCAATTGACTTACTGTTCATTAATTAATGTTTCAGCTACAAGTGAAATCTAGCATTGTTAAAATAGTTATTTGGCACTGTTTCAACACATCAAATCATTTATATGTCCCAGTTTTAACTTGACTTCCTGTTTTAAGCTTGTAGCCATTTATTTTGAAGGGTACACACCGAAACTCAGCATTTTGACACGAAAAGTAACTTCACACACTCACTGGTTATTGATTTTTTTTTTTAATGGATGAAACCAAATGCTATTAAACGCTGATTCCTTTCCCAATTTTAACCGATGAGGCACAAGTGTGTTTGTGATACTGTGAGGCGTTTGTGAATTTTGTCCCAATTAATTATTATGTAACGCTGCTCCGGTGAAATTTTAGCTCAATGTTAAGCGTTTACGTTGGTTTGAAGACTAAAATAAACACTAAACAACCACAGTGCAAAACTGAAACCAACCGTTTACCTTGTTAGCTGTCTCAGTGTTGGCTTAGACGTATTTTATTGTTTCACTCACCCAATTGACTGAGAGTTGACGTCACTGAACCTCCGCGCGTCAGACACTACACATCGTGAAAGCCTCCTTTGCACAATATAATCTCATTCCAAGTGTTGCACTAGACGACTGGTCACTAAACTTTTGTTCGCCCCCACCGCCATTGGGCACAAGTACGTCTTCATGCGCATTCTTCTCCATTGGTTTTCGCCGCTTCTCCGTTGGTTTTCATCACTTCTTCGTGGTCGGGGGACTGTAGGCATCGAAACTGGGAGACGACATTTTTTGATTTGAACGATTCCGGGAGAACCGTAACGTTAGTCCCGGTTCCAAATGGTTCTCGATGCCCAACCCTAATTCTGTCTGTGAACCTGTTTTTAGCAGACTCTCTGTGTATGCTGCAAGTTGCTGGAGGCTGACATGATAGTTTGAACAATATTGTAGCAAGTTCAGGTTCAAACTATCATGTCAGCAACCCACGGCATAGGCAGGGAGTTTTCCGGGTTTGGTCATGTGACGTACGAACCGATCACGTGGATTGGTGTGACGTTAATTTTGGTCGCCAGCAGAGGGTGATATTGCCTAAAATGGCGGCCCCCTGACAATATTGGAGATTGATGAATGATTAATTTAATTCCTATTCGACAAACAATATTAACCATAATACTGTGTTTTGATTAGTAGGGGCACATACAATGAAATAAAAAAAGTGGGTTTACGTCCCCTTTAAAATGAATCGTTAAAGCCCAAATTGTTTACCATCTAGCCTTTAGCAAGTAGCAGTATTTAGCATTCAGTAGTCAGAATGTAATATTACTTAGCATCAAGCATTTAGCAATTAGCATGTTGCATTATTTAGCATCCAGTATCTAGCAATTAGCATTATTTAGCTTCCAACATTTTAGCATTGACTGGATCCAAGTGTCAGCGGCACCTGATGCCTCTGAGTTTGGCGCGGTTGTCGTGTCTGTCAATGATGTTATGCAGGATCTCGAGCACAAGCTGGCGCAGCTCGCTGTCCTCCATGAGCGAGATGGAGAAGAGCGGGTCCAGGAAGGGAGACGGCAGAGCAGCCGACATCGACTTGGACTTGAAACCCGACGTCACCTTCAAGGAGCAACGAGGAAGTTATGTCATGCAAATGAACATGCATCATCATTCTCACCTTCTGACGCTTTCTTTTCAAGAACCTGATTTTTTGGAATGACTCCAGAAGCAGTTGTACCTACTAGTAATCATACCTTCTTTCGGGAATAGTATCTTCCCTCTCGACTAGAACCTTGGGACTAAAACTTTAGGGGCTAAAACCTTTTTCTGGGCACTTTAAACTTCCCTCTGAACTACAATCTTCACTTGGGACTTAACCATTCTATCACCTTCTTGCATGACAACTATCTTCTATTTGGACTGGAACCTTCTCTCTGAAACACAACCTTCACTCAGGACTAGAATTTTCACTTGAGAGGAGGCCATTCCCTTGGGACTAGAACCTCCTTTCACGGCTGGAAACCTCTCCCAGGACTAAAACCTTTTTTCTTGGGACTAGAACTTTCTCTTGTGACTACAAACCTCTCTTGGGGCTAGAAACTTCACTTGGGACTAGAACCTTATCTCGGGACTAAAACCTCTCTCTTGGGACTAGAACCTTCCATCTGAACTACAATATTCTCTCTGGAATATAACCTTCACACACGACTAAGATCTTCACTTGGGACTAATACCTTCTTTCAGGACAGGAAGCTTCTCTCTGAACTAGAACATTTTATTGGGACTAGTACCTTCTCTCATGAATAAAACCCTCTTCCCTGGTCTAGAACCTTCTCTCTGGACTGAAAGGGTTTCTTGGTACTAGAACCCTCTCTCGGGACTAAAACCATCTTTGAGGATTAAATCATTCGCTTGGGACTAGAACCTTCACTCAGGACTAGACTATTTACTTGGGACTAGAACCATCATTTAGGACTAGGGTTGGGGATCGTTTGAATTTTAGCGATTACGGTCCCAGTTCCTTAGTTTGATTCAGTTTCCAAAATATTCTTGATTCCAATTCTTTTAGGGGCCTGAGTCAAAAAAGTTTGCATTGTTGAAATAAATGGTGTCTAAATTATGAACCGCAGCATAGACGAAAATGAACATTTGACTCGAGGTTCTTTACAACCAATATCAATATCAAACCTGTGAACTAAAAGGCAATGTGTGTGGAACTAACCCAATTGACAATATTAATTAATGTTTCAGCTAAAAAGTTAAATATAGGATTGTTAAAATAGTTGTTGTGGAGGGAGGATTAGAATACAGCTGCCCATGTATTCTGTTTCATCATGTCAAATGGTTTATATGTGCAAGTTTTAACCTGACTTCTTGTTTTAAGCTTGTAGCCTTTTATTTTGAAGGGTACGTACCATAACTCAGTATTTTGGAACGAAAAGTAACTTCACATGGCACCGGTGATTATTATTATTTTTTTAATGGATGGAACCAAATGCTATAAAACGCTGAAGGTTCTACTCCCTAGGGAATAGTGTAGTCCCACCGATGAGGCACAAGGTTAGTGTGATTCATTGTGTTGTAAAGCTGCTACGGTGAAGTTTTAGCCCTATGTTGTTATTATTTTTTTTTTTTTTGTCATCGGCGCTTACGTTGGTTTGAAGACTAACATAAATGCTAAAAACCATCAGTGCAAAAGTGCAAACAACCGTTTACCTTGTTAGCTGTCTCAACGTATTTGATTGTTTCACTCACCCAGTTGACCGAGTTGACTTGGTCTGCGCGGTGTAGGCTGAGGCTCGGTGTGCGTCAGATGGCACACACCGTGAAAGCCTCAATTGCACAATATAATCTTATTCCAAGTGTTTCACTGAGGCGACTGGTCATTCATTTTAACAAAGTTAGTTTGTTCGCCGCCGTTGGGCACAAGCACGTCTTCGTGCGCGTTCTTCTTTATTGGTTTACACCACTTCTTCGTTGCTGGAGGACTAGGCTTCGAACCCGGGAACCAACATTTTAAACTTTGACCGGTTTCGGGAGAACCGGAACATTAGTCCCGGTTACAATCGGTTCATGATTCTCGATGCCCAACCATACTTAGGACTAGACTATTATTTTGGGACTAAAACCTTACAAGGGACTAGAACCTTCACTTGGGTATAGACAATTTTCTTGGAACATGTACCTTCTCTCAGGACTACAAGCCCCAGCCACATACGACTTCTCTTGCGGCTAGAACCTTCGCTCAGGACTAGAAACTTCTCTTGGGACTAGACCATTCTCTTGGGACTACATTATTCCCTAGGGAGTAGAACCTTCTCTCGGGACCAAAACCTTTTCTTGAAACTAGAACATTTATTTGGGACTGGACCATTCTTTTGCGAGTAGTACCTTCTCTCAGGAGTACAACATCTGTCGGGACTAGAACCTCCCCCTGGGAGAAGAACCTCATGTTTGGATGATGTGTACATTCATACAATGTGCTTACGGTGTAATGACTGACCATGATGAGGGAGCTGAGCAGCATGGTCTGGATCCTCTTGGTCCCCTGATGCCTGTGTCCGCCATCCCCGCAGGTCCCGGATGGCGAGAGGAAAAACAAAACGCAACATCAGTGCTTGTGATGAGTGGTGGCTGGGTGGGGGGTTGTTGTTGCGAGGAAGTGGGTGGGGGTCTAATATTGTTGTGGAGGAAGGATTAGCTGTTAGAAGGCTTGCTGGATTATCTTCCTTCACTTTGGTCCAGGCATCGACTCGGCGGGACATCCGCAAGGACAAGTCAAGAAGCCAGGCTCAAGGCAACAAGGAGCGTGTGTGTGAGAGAGTGAGAGTGTGCCCGTGTGTGTGTTTACCAAACCAGATGTTGGCTTTATGTGCCAAGCTTGTAGGCATCATAGTGAAAAAACCTTGAGTCTGTAATTGCTGCTGAAGGTTCAGGACAAAGCCCGTGAATACTTACAGAATGTACAAGTAATTTCTTACTTTTTTATTTTGAAAAAACAATTCAACAATGAATTTAAAATTAAATGTTTTTTTGTTTTTTTTTTAATAGTCATTATGTGGTGTAGTCAGTATGTGATGTTGTGTTGATGTAAAAATAAATGTATTTAAATGTAATGTATATGTATTCCTTTTTAAGGCTGTATGTCGAAAAAATTAAGGGCTGTAAATACTTTCTGGAGAACTGTTGGTAGGTAGATTAGATACCGTAGATAGGTAGGTAAAGTAGGTACCTAAGTAGATTAGATAGCGAGGCATGTAAATTGATAAAATAGGTAGGTTGGTTGGTGGGTAGGTAGGTAAAATAGGTAAGTTGATTAGACTGGTCGGTGGGTAGGTAGGAATGTAAATTAAGTAGGAAAGCAGATTGGGTAGGTAGGCACGTTGTTGGGTAGGTTGGTATTGGGAATAGGCAGGTAGATTAGATCGTAGGTAGGCAGATAAAGAAAGATAGGTAGGTAGGCAAGTGGGCAGGTAGGTAAAATACTGTAGCTAAGGAGATTTTAGATATAGGTAGATATATTAGATAGCTTAGTAGGTAGGGAGGGAAAATGGGTCTCATGGTATGCACTCCCATCAATTCCCGGGGACTTTGTTACCACAATTCCCACAGCCTCCCACTCCCAATGACCAGCACTCCTACTACTGCCCAATCACGTTATTGCTCGTGAAGTTCGCTCCCATCCCATGGGAATCCCGCATGACCCACGGGACCTGGTGAGATTCCGAAACAAATGTCAGCCTCTATTAGGTAGGTAGGTGGGTAGGTAGGTAGACTAGTGAAATAGGTAGATTAAACAGGTAGGTAGGTATATTACATATATACTGTAGGTAGGTAGGTGTAGATACTCGTCGAGTGTTGACTTCCTTGCAACTCACCCAATCTTGACAGTGTCCAGTGTGTGACAAGGTGTCCCATAGACGGGCACTTTGCCCATGATGAACATCATTACCTCAGCTCTCTGGTAGTCAGGCAGGTTACCCCCAAAGAATCCTGCCGGGATACCACAGAGACGGAGGAAAAGCACGTTATATTCAAGTATCAAGAGATGGAAACGTAAAAATGCACCTGCCCGCGTACCGATTGTCTGAATGATGGCGTTCTGCACAATGCGCTCGTCGCTCTCCTTCGCACGGCCTGCTGACGAGGCGCTGCAGGCCGAGTTTCTGCGGGAGCTCTCGCCAAGCTCCAAGTCCACGCTCATCCTCAAGTGTTTGAGCAGCGTGTTGAACACCTCCAGAACCGTGGGACCTAAACAACGCCCGACATGCCAAGTGAGAGGCTAGACGGGCTTCCACAGGCAGCAGGGGTGGGAAAGTCTATCTCATGTCTGTCCGTCACGGTCCCTAAGGGACTAACAAACTGAGGCTACAACAGCACGCCATGGAGCTACGCTAGTACAGGGTAGTATGGGTTAGCACAGGCTACAATTCAGGGCTGGGCAAACTCGTGCTCAAGGGCCACATTTGATTTAAAAAAATTTATAAATGGGTCAGCTCATCTGTAGAAAAAGGTTTCAGAAATAATAATTATTATATTTAATAACTAAATAATTGATTTGTCATTTTCATTTTATTATTGATCATTTTAATCAATTCATCAATTTAACTTTAAAAATCATTCTAGACGTATTTTGTGCCAAATTGTTTATATTAATAAATCTAAATATTAAATTGGATTATTTAATGTAATAAACACTTTTATTGCATTTTAGTTTACATTTTATGTAAAATAGTTTAATAAAATTAATTCATGATCTATTTTTAATAATTGAATTGAAAAACATTTATTCATTTACAAATCATTTATTTGACTGATATTTTGTTTATTTTTTACAATCGTTTATTTTACTAATTTTATTTCATGTAAAATAGACTTAACATTTACTTAAAGATACATTTGTTTATTTTTTTAGACTTGTATTTTTTTGTAAATTAGTTTATCATAATAATTCATGCTTTTAATAAAATTAAAAAACATCTGAATGTGTGCATTTTACTAGTTTTTTTTATTTAGAATGAATTACGTCATTTAGTGACAATCAAATATAGTACAGTACTAATATCAAATATAAATGCATCAATAAATAGCAATTATATTTATTAATTTAATTCAAATGGATTTCATGATAATTAATTAAGCAATTCACTGTTAATAAAACAAAAATAAATGCATGTGAGTTTGTTTTTGGTACTTTTAAAAAAAATATTTCCATTACTCCAATAGCCAGTCATTTACTAAGATACACAAATAGAAAAATAAATTTTGATTTTAATGACCAGTCTGAGTTAAAAAAACAAACAAAAAAAAAGTCAAAAATTAATGTAACAAATATTACCGGGTTATTGATAAGGTAAATGCTGGCTGGTCCGGACGTGTGCCCACCCCCTGGTCCACATGTTCATCTAAGTCCACGTCATGTTTGATACCGTACCGAGCCACAGATTGGGAGGCGTGGCGGGTTCACTCTCCAGTGCGTCACCTGCTCTGCACTCTTGGATGGTTCCTGGCCAGCAGGAATGTTTGTTTCCCAACACAGAGGCGGTGAAACACACATGAGACCATGGCTGTGCTGGCAAAGCAATATCCCTACACACTGTATCGTGGCCGTGTCCCTCGGGGGGGTTCTTCAGGAGTATGGGGTACCGTGCTGTTGGAATGTATAGTGATTATACTGTACTTAATGAATGCATCTGGAAAAGTAGTGAACACCTAATGGGGACTCGAAAATCACTTTTGGCCAATTGAAACCGAGGAAATGTATTTATTATTTATTTATCTATTTATTTATTTTTTTAAATAATTTTTGTTTACTGGATTGAATCATACAATATGATTAAACAAATCATATCGTTTTCTACCATATAACAACATCAATTTCCAGACAAGCTAAAAGGCTAGTACTGTAAAATTGAACAAGGCCCAATGGTTAAAACAATATAATGTTATTATAACTGATTCATTTGTTCAATATTTATTAAGTTCACCAACTGCCTTTGATCCGGTGAGTTGTAATGATGCAATCTTTGACAGCGCCCAAATAATGCTCCAAAACTATTTTTCATTTGACTCATGATGCCTTGAGATGGTGTTTAACTCGTTCCGTGACTTTCCTAATTGAAATTAATACAGATGCCATTAATCGGTTCCAGCCTCCCAAACAAAATTTACAATAAATGTTGTAAAGACCCCTTATGATGATGACAAAAAATGGACTCAGGTTTCCCTTGCCCGGACGCGGCTCACCGGGGCCCCCCTCTGGAGCCAGGCCTGAGGTGGGGGTCGAAGGCGAGCGCCCGGTGGCCGGGCCTGCCCCCATGGGGTCCGGCCGGGCACAGCTTGAAAGGGTAACGTGGGTCCCCCTTCCCATGGGCTCTCCACCTGTGGGAGGGGCCATAGGGGTCGGGTGCAGTGCGAGCTGGGCGGTGGCCGAAGGCGGGGACCTTGGCGATCCGATCCCCGGCTACAGAAGTTGGCTCTCGGGACGTGGAATGTCACCTCTCTGGCAGGGAAGGAGCCCGAGCTGTTGTGTGAGGTCGAGAAGTTCCGACAAGATATAGTCGGACTCACCTCCACGGACAGCTTGGGCTCTGGTACCAGTCTTCTCGAGAGGTGTTGGACTCTCTTCCATTCTGGAGTTGCCCACGGTGAGAGATGCAGAGCAGGTGTGGGTATACTTATTGCTCCCCAGCTCGGCGCTTGTACGTTCGGGTTCACTCCGGTGGACGAGAGGGTAGCCTCCCTCCGCCTTCAGGTGGGGGGACGGTTCCTGACTGTTGTTTGTGCCTATGCACCATACAGCAGTTCAGAGTACCCACCCTTTTTGTAGTCCTTGGAGGGGGTGCTGGAGAGCACTCCCGCTGCGGACTCCATCGTCTGCTGGGGGACTTCAATGCTCACGTGGGCAATGACAGTGAGACCTGGAAGGGCATGATTGGGAGGAACGACCCCCCCGATCAGAACCCGCGCGGTGTTCTGTTATTGGACTTCTGTGCTCATCACAGATTGTCCATAACGAACACCATGTTCAAGCATAAGGGTGTCAACGCGTGCACTTGGCACCAGGACACCCTAGGTCGCAGTTCGATGATCGACTTTGTGGTCGTGTCATCGGACTTGCGGCCGCATGTCTTGGACACTCGGGTGAAGAGAGGGGCGGAGCGGTCAACTGATCACCACCTGGTGGTGAGTTGGCGCCGATGGTAGGGGAAGATGCCAGTCCGAGGATGGGGCACTGCTGACCTTGACTCGGGACGTGAGTCTGTGGGGAGAATACTTCGAAGACCTCCTCAATTCCACCGACACGCCTTCCCATGAGGGAGCAGAGTCTGGGTTCTCTGAGGCGTGATCTCCTATTTCTGGGGTTGAGGTAACCAAGGTGGTTAAAAAGCTCCTCGCTGGCAAGGCCCCGGAGGTGGATGAGATTCGCCCGGAGTTCCTAAAGGCTCAGGATGTTGTGGGGCTGTCCTGGTTAACATGGCTCTGCAACATCGTGTGGACATCGGGGACAGTGCCTCTGGATTGGCAGACTGGGGTGGTGGTCCCCCTTTTTAAGAAAGGGGACTAGAGAGTGTGTTCCAACTACAGGGGGATCACACTCCTCAGCCTCCCTGGTAAGGCCTATTCAGGGGTGCTGGAGAGGAGGATCCGTTGGGAAGTTGAATCTCAGATTCAGGAGGACCAGTGTGGTTTTCGTCTTGGCCGTGGAACAGCGGACCAGCTCTACACCCTTGGCAGTGCGTGGGAGTTTGCCCAACCAGTCTACATGTGTTTTGTGGACTTGGAGAAGGCGTTCAACCGTGTCTCTCGGGGGGTCCTGTGGGGGGTGCTTCGGGAGTATGAGGTACCGAACCCATTGATACGGGCTGTTCGGTCGCTGTACGACGGGAGTCAGAGTTTGGTCCGCATATCCGGCAGTAAGTCGGACTCATTTCCGGTGAGGGTTGGACTCTGCCAAGGCTGCCCTTTGTCACCGATTCTGTTCATGACTTTTATGGACAGAATTTCTAGGCGCAGCCGAGACGTAGAGGGGGTCCGGTTTGGTGGCCTCAGTATTGGATCTCTGCTTTTTGCAGATGATATGGTTCTGTTGGCTTCATCAAGCCGTGACCTCCAACTCTCACTGGAGCAGTTCGCAGCTGAGAGTGAAGCGGCTGGGATGAGAATCAGCACCTCCAAATCTGAGACCATGGTCCGCAGTCGGAAAAGGGTGGCATGCCCTCTCCAGGTCGGGGATGAGATCCTGCCCCAAGTGGAGGAGTTCAAGTATCTTGGGGTCTTGTTCACTAGTGAGGGAAGAATGGAACGGGAGATTGACAGGCGGATCGGTGCGGTGTCTGCAGTGATGCAGACTTTGCATCGATCCATTGTGGTAAAGAAGGAGCTGAGCCGAAAGGTGAAGCTCTCGATTTACCGGTCAAGCTACGTTCCTACCCTCACCTATGATCACGAGTTGTGGGTTGTGACTGAAAGAACAAGATCCCGGATACCGGCCGAAATGAGTTTCCTCCGCAGGGTGTCCGGGCTCTCCCTTAGAGATAGGGTGAGAAGCTCGGTCATCCGGGAGGATGTCAGAGTAGTAAGTTGTAATTAAATTACTTCACACATATAAAAACTTTAGACCATGATTCGACAGACTGTTGGTACGGCCGTTAGTGCAAGCAGTAGCAACTAGTTTTGTTGCTTGCGTGCGAGGCGTACCGTATTAAAAGTATGTGAACATACCTGAAGCAAGCCTTAAACGAACATCCTCTCCAGAGCACCGGTGACCACCAGCTCACGTTTCCCCCCCATTTTGTTCTAATAATACACACGACGCCATCGATTGTTGTTGCCGTGGCCCTGGTAACGAGTGTATCCAGTCACGTTTGAGTTGACAAGCTAAAGCCCAGTGATCGTAAAAGACGGGATGCGGTGGTATCGGAATACAAGATTTTAGTGCAGTATTCTGACAAAGTGCAATCGTGAAAGACCAAATTTGTCTTTTAGTGTTGTCTGTCCCACACCACCGACATTTTTTATTTATTTATTTTTAAATAACTTTATTGGCTCTCAGATATTTTCAGTACTACGTCAAAAGACGCGTGACAATGCTAAAAATAAACCAGCTTTTGGATTCAAATATCCTGTCCATGATGGCAACACGGAGTAAATGTCTTTTGTGGAGCCGATCAATGACGTCATTGATCAGATAGGCGAAATATGACATTAAAGCCAATCAGACGATCAGCATAAAATGCTAATTATTGGCCAATACCGATCAGTCCGATCAGATCGGTGTAAAGTCTAATAAAAATCCCTTTATATTCGTCAGTAATGAATGAGAGAACAATTGGGAGCACAGTTGTGGTTTTTTTTTTACCCCCATATAAAGATGAACTGCGCGACACGACTCACCCACAGAGCCTTTGGCCGCGATGGCCACAGTCTCCAGCAGCACCTGTACGATGCCAGCGCGTACCCTGGGGGTGTTTTTGCTGTGGGTGTCCAGGTGGCCCAAGACCTGCTGGATGACATGGTGAGAGTGCTGCGCCTGCAATACCACAAGGAGAAGAACTTGCTCATTTCACGTAAGCATGATTGAAAATATATTTGTAGCTAATGTGTTTTATCATTGTCTGTTTTTGCTTGTGTTACCTAAGAGTCATAGTAGTTGTACGTTTGTTCTACTTACTTGTTGTGCAAAATTTTGTCGTACCCGAAGTTAGTGTTTTGTTTAGTGAGGACCCTGTTCGTCTGTCTGTACGACAACATGACAAACGTTTTATGATCTTGACATACTTTGCTGCATGCTGTATAAAGCTAACGAGGACCTGAACAAATGTGGAGGGAGAAATTCTGTTCATGAGTCAATTAGCAAAACCACTGACACCGATGATAAAGTGGAATGATTGTAATGTGTCTGAAACATGGTTAAGCATCAAGTAATTAACTTAATCCAATTCTCATCATAAAATAAAGTTATCATGCTGGGAGATAATTATTGCAATAAGTTTCTCTTGTTTGTTTCGTCCAATGCATGATTTGTGTTACTGTATTTTGTTGTTGTCTTAATTCAAATTATTCTTTGCTCACAGATGGGATAGCCCAGTGAGGATAAGTGGTATGGAAAATGGATAGATTGATAGAATCTCCAGTCTGATTTCATTGGTATGTGTACGTGTTGGCGGCAGGGGGCACCAAATGGGGGTCTCGCACAGGGCGACTGATTAGATTGGTAAGTGGGAATGTAATTGAAATAGATAGGTAGGTAGGTAGATTATATGGGTAGGTATATTAGGTAGGTGGGTAGAGCAGACAGATTAGATGGGCAGGGTAGGCAAAAAAATTAAGATTTGTTTTCTTGCAGGTGACAGTCCAACAAGGACGCTGACCTGAATGGAGTACATGATGATCCTAAAGCAGGAAACGGCAAACTCGTTGGGCTCCCACAGGTTATGGTTGTCCAGGTGCCTGCGGATGCAAACGTCATGTCATCATCAGTCATCTGATGTCATCAGGTCACCCTTTGGCGGGTACAATATTTGACGCAAGGTCACGCGCAACAGATGGCAGCCGACAGATTTGCCGACTGACCTGAACCCCCCCCCCCCTCCGGATGCCGTCCAGGCTCTCCCTGGAGGCTGACGCGTCTGCGAGCCACAGCTGCTGCTCGCCTCCCACTGAGGAAGACAAGCGTGGCCTTGGCCAAGACGGCAGCTGGCATGACGTCTTCAACTCCCCAAGGTCTGCTGGTGTTATGTGGCAGTGGTCTGGGGGGGTCGGAACATGTCAATCACCAGGACGGGTGAACACGCACCCCAATTGTAACAGCGAGCTAATAAATGCTAAATAAGCTTCATCTTTCACAGTCACGTCTGGCTATTGGTGGCGGATTTGGAGTAGAGAAAATCCTCGAGTAATTGACACCCCTCCCTTATAAGGTTTACAGCTGCCAACCGATGTAACAAGGTAGCGGCAAAACACTACTTTTGTCTTAATGAAGCTCCTCATCTCACTTCAACGTAGTTCCTGGACACAAGTTACTGCAAGATGGCCCAAAACAAAGATGAGAGAGTTTTTCAGCAAATAATGCAGGATAGGTTAAAAACAACAAATCCACGAAAAGGGAAATTCGAGAATACCAAAGCGTGTATATGCGGCGGTTCACTGTACAGCAAACCCCCACATTTACGAGTTCCGTAACTGAGCTAGTAACTCAATTTACTCATATCAAATCCATTTTCCCCATTGAAATTAATTTAAATGCCAATAATCCATTCTAACCACCACTAAAAAAAAAAGCAGCTTTTTTTTAAAGCTTTGTTTTAAACAAAAATAGCACTGTATTGTAGGGCCCGACCAATTCATCGGCCAATATTAGCCCTTGCTGATTTTTTAAATATTGTATTTATTTATTTACAAATTAACAGATTGCAATATGACACAAAGATAATGACATTCAAAAAAATTCCCCCCCACCCCCAAGAAAGTGCATGTGGGTCTCCTTAACCACATGCGAGGGCATTACAGTGTCTTAATTGCTCCCATTTTTTCCCCCTTCAGTAGAGCAGCGGTGAATCTGAAGCTGGCTCTCAACTAAAATTTTGGTTCAAAGAACGTGTGGCGAAAATCAAGTGATTTGAAAGTGAAATTGAAAAGAAACAAAACACGCGTGTGAAACCGAGCCAAAATGACATCCCTGGGTTTGTGTGAGTGACACATTCATTTCAGACAATTCCAAAGTGGACAGTTTTCTTCCTCTACTCTCTGACATCACTCTGTCAACACACACTTCATCCAATCAAACGCCTCCGTTGAACAGGCGCCTTGCTGAACTCCACACCGACATCAGCCTAGTTTTTCTTTTTTTTTTTTTTTTTTTTTAAATATCTATGGGAGGAGGGGTCAGAGGTTGTCGAAGCAACTCCGATCTCGCTGTTCCTCAGCAGATCTTTCAGGGCAAATTCAGCCCCCTAAGGCAGGTTGACCGAGCAACGAGAGATTTGGTAAACATGTCTATCAGGACTAGATGCACAAAAATGTCTGGAGAATCCACGCCTGAAAAGACATGAAGTCGCCCATTTACCGTATTTTCACGGACCGTATTAAAAGCCTCGCCTTGTTTCCGCGGAAACTCAGCTTCGTCTTCTTGACTAGGCGAAGCTCGTTTTCCCGCCTCCTCCACCTGCGAACCATGGATTCGTTGAATTCTCTCCCGGCTGCTCGATTCCCATGTTCCTCCACGTAACTGATAGCTTGCAGTTTAAACTGTGCTTCGTAAGCATGTCTCTTCGTAGGTGCCATTTTTGGGGGTCCTTACCCAAACCGATGTTTTGCACAATGCATATACCTACTGGGGGCGTGCCTTTAGCGTCGTCTGTCACGTGCACCCTTCCTCCTTTAGCGTCCGCATGCTGTCCTCAGTCACGTCCGCCGTTCCTCTTTATAAGCAGCATGTCGGCCGGAAATGCTCCCAGTCAGTGAAGCGGAACGCTCATCAAAGTCACACAACATTTACAGATTTTGGAACTCAGTGCACACATAAGGCGCGCCGCATTATAAGGCGCCCCGTCCATTTTGGAGAAAATGTAAGACTTTTAAGTGCGCCTTATGGTCATGAAAATACGGTAGCTTGAAGTGATCATTTTAGGCTAATTTTACCAGGGGTTCTGCAAAGACAAACTTGTCCTAGAGATTTTGAAAATTCAGCCCCTGAAACCAGTTTGACTTAGCAACATGTAATTTGGTAGATGTGTCTCTCATGAGGCAACTCATAAAAATCTCACAAAGACATGGTTTGAAGTGGCAAATTTAGGCTAATTTCCAGGAGTCCTTCAAAGGCTAAAATGTCCAAGAGATTTTGGAAAGGTCAGTGCGGGAAGCTAGTTTGACTTATACGCATGACATTTGGTAGACATGTCTATCATGAGTAAACCCACGAAAAACTCTCAAGAAGCCAAGCTGGAAAAAAAAAGATTCTGCTGTTTTGGTTTGAAAAAGTAATGTTAGGTTAATTTTGACCATTTGTTGAGGTCCTTCAAAGATGAACTTGTCCTTGAGAGATTTTGAAAATTCAGCCTCCAATGCCAGTTTGACATGGCAACATAAAACTTGGTAGGCATGTCTATCATTAGTAGACCCACAAAAAAAACTATCCATAAGCCAGGCCTGAAAACAGTTTGCCATATATGTAAAAACACACCGAACATTAGGTAAAATCATTTTTAAATTAGTACAAATGGACATCTTGACTGCGTGACAGTGTCAACTTTTACTTGTAGCGCATGCAAAGCACAGCATCCATTTTAAGAGGAAGATGAGGATCCTCAGTCAAGCTGCAGTCCAATGTGACGTCAATGTGAACCCCCACAAAACCTCCTCCTCCTTCCCCCGTGATGAACCCCAGTGCTTCTATTAATAGCAACAATCCCTCCCTCTGCCGGAGGAGATTAAGCCTGGCCAGTGACACCAGAAGAGAGACGAGAGAGACGCTATGCGCTATGCAGTCATTAAAAGATTCGGAGCCGCTCATTACAAGGCGGACATCACAGCAGGGTCACGCTCATGGACACTTCATTAGGTTGACCACTGGAGGGCAAAAGACCCCCCTCGCCACTGCATCCAATCCAGGGAGTCAACCTTGCGATCCACAGGTGAAGAACATGATCATTAATAACGAGGCAAGACATGGACCTTGATGTACTGATAACACTGGGTTACAAAAAAAACGTTTTTTTCAACTGATTTATGACAATTTTGCATCGCTGAATCCAAAAATGACATCAGTTTCTCTTGTTCAGGTCTGGTTTTTATGCCAAGTTGTTAACAGCTTATTATTCAAATAGTAGATGGTGATAAAAGTAAGTACCTGTAAATTGAATGTTACGTCATCATTGTTCAATCAGCGAAAATACGTGTACATGTAAACAAAAACGTGGCCATCGTTCAAAAACCTGAGACAAATCAATGTGATATTTGGATTCAGCCCATCAAAATTGACCTAAATCAACTTAAAAAAAAATCATATTTTTTTTGTTGAAAAATACATTAGCAACTAATATTCATGTTTACAGATTTGACATTACACACTACACTACAGAAACTATTTGTTACAAGAGGAATTTATCGTGTGTAGTTTGTGTATGCATAGTTTACCACTGTGTAGTTGACGTGCGTGTACTTTACCTGTGTGTTAATTATTCGTGTAGTTTGTGTGTGTAGTCTATGTGTGAAGTGCATGTGTGTGAGTGTAGTCTACCCATCGTGTAGTTGATGTGGGTGTGTACTATATATACAGTGGGTATGGAAAGTATTCACTTTTTTTTTTATATTGCAGCCATTTGCTAAAATAATTTAAGTTAATTTGTCCACATTAATGTACACACAGCAGCCCATATTGACAGAATTTTTTTTAAATTTTTTTCTTTCAGATTTATTAAAAAGAAAAACTGAAATATCACACAGTCATAAGTAGAAGAAGAAGAAGAACACCTTTTATTGTCATGAACATGCATGCATGCACACGAAATTTGTTCTCTGCATTTTACCCATCACAGTGAACACACACGTGTTAGTGGAACACACTGGAGCAGGGGGCAGCTGAAGCGCTGAAATATCACACAGCCGTAAGTATTCAGACTCTTGGCTCAGTATTTAGTAGAAGCCCCCTTTTGAGCTAATACAGCCGTGAGTCTTTTGGGGAATGCTGCAACATGTTTTTCACACTAGGATTTGGGGATCATCTGCCATTCCTCCTTGCAGACTCTCTCCAGTTCTGTCAGGTTGGATGGTGAACGTTGGTGGGCAGCCATTTTCAGGTCTTTCCAGAGATACTCAATTGGGTTTAAGTCTGGGCTCTGTCTGGGGCATTCAAAAACAGTCACATTGTTTTTCTGAAGCCACTCCTTCGGTATTTTAGCTGTGTGCTTAGGGTCATTCTCTTTTTTGAAGGTGAACTTTTGGCCCAGTCTGAGGTTCTGAGCACACTGCTGCCACCAACATGCTTCACTGTTGGGACTGTATTGGACAGGTGATGAGCAGTGCCTGGTTTTCTCCACACATCCTACTGAGGATTAAGGCCAACAATTTCTATCTGGGTCTCATCAGACCAGAGAATCTTATTTCTCACCATCTTTTAGCAAACTCCATGCAAGCTTTCATGTGTCTTGCACTGAGGAGAGGCTCCCGTCGGGCCACTCTGCCATAAAGCCCCAATTGGTGGAGGGCTGCAGTGATGGTTGACTTTCTAGAACTTTCTCCCATCTCCCGACTGCATCTCTGGAGATCAGCCACAGTGATCTTTGGGTTCTTCTTTACCTCTCTCACCAAGGCTCTTCTCCTCCAATTGCTCACTTTGGCCGGACGCGCCAGCTTTAGGAAGGGTTCTGATCGTCCCAAATGTCTTCCATTTCACGATTATGGAGGCCACTGTGCTCTTGGGAATTTTAAATGCAGCAAACTTTTTTATTAAAAACTTGGCCAGATCTGTGCCTTGCCAGAATACTGTCTCTGAGCTCTTCAGGCAGTTCCTTTGACCTCATGATTGTCATTTGCTCTGACATGCACTGTGAGCTGTAAGGTCTTATATAGACAGGGGTGTGGCTTTCCTAATCAAGTCCAATCAGTATAATTAAACACAGGTGGACTCCAATGAAGGTGTAGAACCATTTTAAGGATGAGCAGAAGAAATGGACAGCATTGAGTTAATTATATGAGTGTCACAGCAAAGGGTATTAATACTTACGGCTGTCTAGATATTTCAGTTTTTCTTTTTTAATAAATCAGCAAAAATTTCAACAATTGTTATTTTTTTCTGTCAATATTGGGTGCTGTGTGTGCATGAATGTGTAGTTTATGAGTACTTGTGCGTGTAGTTTACGCGTGTGTAGATTGCACATGTGCGTAGATTATGTGTGAGGATAGTTTGTGTGTGTGTGATGGTGTGTAGTTTACTGGTGTGTAGTTTACCAATGTGTGTACAGTAATCCCTGATTTTATCGCGGTCCATTTACTGCGGATTCAGCGGATTCATATTATTATTATTTGTTTTGTTTTTTTAAAATAAAGGTCACTGCAGTACAGTTACTCACCTGCACATCTCTCATACAGTCAGCTTTATAGGCTAAAGGCGTTAAATGGTACCATTGACTCACAGGTCAATTGGCCTCTTGTTAGCAGAAAAATAAACCTTACTGAGTATGTGCAACTCATACTTTTGGTAAATCACCAATTTGCTTGAGAATATGTTGGACATGTCCGGAAAGTGGAAAGAGATTCACAAATACCAAACATATTCCGACGAATAGCTAACGCACACAATCGTAACAAAATCGACAGGAACAAATACAAGTAAAAAGCAACATTTTAGATTGAGTTTCTACAACTACAGTACCGCAGTTTAAAACACCACCGCAATGAATTCTGGGTGCCCCTAACGGTTCTTGCTGACAGAATTGCAGGACCATGATTCTGAGGAACGGTGCCCATGCTTAAAGGCAGGAAATCTCTTGTTCACACCGCATCTGCATGGGCTGTTGTTCACACCGCACAAGCAGTGCATGCTAAATAGGCATTTGCTTGTGTTGTGTGTGTGTGTGTGTGTGGTGACCTCAAGTGGACATAAATAATACCTGCACCTCTCTAAAGTGCAGTATCACAAATTGGAATTGTATATGAAACATGTAGTAATACTGTATATTACATTATTTGTCACTACTTCGCAGATTTCATTTACTGCAGGGGTAAATAAGTGAGGGTTTACTGTATCATGTGTTATAGTTTCTGCGTATATAGTTAGTGTGTGTGTGTGTGTACTTTATGCATGTGTTCATCTGAGGTTTACCCACTGTATGCCTAGTTCAGATCTGTGCAGTGTAAATGTGTGTGTAGTTGTTACTCACACCAGCACTGGTTTCACGGCATTGTTCATATTTCCGTAGGCGGCGCGTCCCAGCAGTTCTCTGAAGCAGCTCTCTGCCAGCGTGGATGGGTTCTCGTCACAGTCCTGACCAGACACGCACGGCGTGCTAGGATGTCCCACTCCGGCCCTGATATGAGCGTGCGCACGCACGCACACGCACGCACACACACACACACACACACACACACACAAACGACATTTTTATAAAGTGTAGTTGCTATACATTGGGACAGGCCGTAAGTCACATCAACAGCAACTGTAGTGCTGAAAGGGGCGTGGCATAGTAAGAGACATCAGGAACATGGCAGGTTCACTGGTTTTAATAAACACTTTGGATTTCAAAACTCAGTGTTACCCTGACTTACGAGTTTAATTTGTTCCATAACTGAGCTTGTAACAATTTATTTGAAAATATGACATACATTTGCATCATTGAAATGAATTGAAATGCCATTAATACATTCCAGCCCCCACCCCAAAGATTTTTTGGTATGTTATATATATGTATATATATAAAAAACAAAACAAAAAAACACTAATGTATAAAAACAAAGGATATGAAAACAAAATGTAAATAAATAAACTGGTTCTACAAAGTGTAACTACTGTATACTATATATGAGTGCAAGTCAGTGCAACAGATGGCGCCTACCAGTGTGGCCGCCTCGGTAACGCGCTCTCTAGTATTGTCTTTGTTTTTGTGTTTTTCGTCCGTCTTTGGAGACCTTACACGACTCACTTACACAAGGGGAGACCTGCTAACCATCAAGGAGGCTACTCCGGACTTTCTGTCACCAACTTTCGAAAATCCGCTCAGTTTTTTCCCCGAGTTACTCACCGGAGCGGCGTCCGCGGTTTTCGGCGCATGGATGCGGAAGCGGCGCCACAGAGGAAAACGAGCCGGCATTCAGGTGAAACTCCGCAAGAGAGGACACAGATTGGCGTTCCCGTCGATCCACCTCGCGAATGTACGCTCCCTACCCAACAAAAGGGACGAGCTTCATCTTCTGTTAAAGACCAGTAAAGACTTCGGACGTTCCGCGGCCATGTGCTTCACGGAGACCTGGCTTTGCGACGCTGTACCCGATGGCGCCGTCACGCTTCCCGGCTTCAACATTCATCGAGCGGACCGCGACATGGAATCATCGGGAAAAACGAAGGGCGGCGGGATATGCCTCCATATAAACGAAAAATGGTGTACGGACGTCACGGTACTCAGCACACACTGCAGCCCGCATTTGGAGTCGCTGTTTCTGAACTGTAAACCATTTTACTCGCCACGTGAGTTTGCATCGTTTATACTGGCTGGAGTCTATATTACACCGCAAGCTAACACGAGGGCCGCATTGCTAACGCTCGCCGAACAAGTCAACGAAATTGAAAAAAAACACCCTGACTCACCCCTCATTATTCTCGGGGACTTTAACAAAGCTAAACTCAACCACGAACTCCCGAAATACAAGCAGCACATCGACTGTCCTACCAGGGAAAATAATACTTTAGACCACTGCTACACTACGGTAAAAAACGCATACCGTGCTATACCTCGTGCAGCCCTGGGCTCGTCTGATCACTGCTTAATTCACTTAATACCGACGTACAAGCAAGAACTTAAATGTGCGAAGCCTACAGTGAAAACAGTCAATGAGTGGACCAATGAAGCAAAGATGGAACTTCAAAGCTGTTTAGACTGCACAGACTGGAGTGTCTTTGAAAATTCAGCTGACAGCCTGGATGAATATACGGACACTGTCACATCCTATATCAGTTTCTGTGAAGAGGTTTGTGTACCAACAAAATCATTTCGGACATTCAACAACAACAAGCCGTGGTTCACTGCTAAACTTAAGCAGCTTCGCCAAGCTAAGGAAGATGCATATCAGAGCTGGGACAGGGCCCTGTATAATCGAGCTAGAAACCAGCTTACTAAAGAAATTAACATTGCAAAGAGGATCTATGCAGCAAAGTTGGAAAAACAGTTTAGAGCGAACGACTCGAAATCAGTCTGCCGTGCATTCCAATCGCTGACTAATTACAAGCGACGATCCCCCCAAGCTGAGAACAATAGCACACTAGCCAACGACTTGAATACCTTCTATTGCAGATTTGAAAAGGACAGTTTCACTCCACACACCCACCCGGCCGCACCCGCGACCACAACCACACCTCTGACTTCTGCGTTAACCATCCATGAACAGGATGTGAGACGCATCTTCAAACAACAGAAGATTAACAAAGCAACAGGACCGGACCATGTGTCCCCATCCTGCCTCAAAGTCTGCGCGGACCAGCTCGCTCCAGTCTTCACTCAGATCTTTAACAGATCTTTGGAAATGTGCGAAGTTCCATCCTGCTTCAAAGGCTCCACCATCATTCCAGTCCCCAAGAAACCTGCAATCTCTGGTCTGAATGACTACAGGCCTGTCGCTTTGACATCTGTGGTCATGAAGTCCTTTGAACGTCTCGTGCTGGACCACCTCAAGAGTGTCACAGGTCCCCTGCTGGACCCCCTGCAGTTTGCCTACCAAGCGAACAGGTCTGCGGATGATGCACTCAACATGGGACTGCACTTCATCCTAGAACACCTCGACAGTGCAGGGACCTACGCGAGGATCCTGTTCGTGGACTTCAGCTCAGCGTTCAACACCATCATCCCTGAACTCCTTTCAACCAAGCTTCTCCAGCTCAGCGTCTCACCTGCCATCTGCCAGTGGATTTACAGCTTTCTGACGGGCAGGACACAGCAGGTCAGGCTGGGGGAGGCCACCTCATCCACACGCAGCATCAGCACTGGGGCGCCCCAAGGTTGTGTCCTCTCTCCGCTGCTCTTCTCTCTCTACACGAACGACTGCACCTCAGCGAACCCGACTGTCAAGCTCCTGAAGTTTGCAGATGACACCACTGTCATCGGCCTCATCAAGGACGGTGACGAGTCTGCATATCGACAGGAAGCGGAGCGGCTGGAGCTGTGGTGCGGGCGACACAACCTGGAGCTGAACACGCTCAAGACGGTAGAGATGATCGTGGACTTCAGGAGGCATCCTTCGCCACAGCTGCCCCTCACGTTGTCCAGCTGCCTTGTGTCAACCGTCGAGACCTTCAAGTTCCTGGGAATTACAATCTCTCAGGACCTGAAGTGGGCGAACAACATCAACTCCGTCCTCAAAAAGGCCCAGCAGAGGATGTACTTCCTGCGGCTTCTGAGAAAGCACGGCCTGCCACCGGAGCTGCTGAGACAGTTCTACACAGCGGTCATCGAATCGGCCCTGTGTTCTTCCATCACAGTCTGGTTTGGTGCTGCTACAAAAAAGGACAAACTCCGTCTGCAACGGACAATCAAAACTGCTGAAAGGATTGTCGGTACCCCCCTACCCACCATTGAGGACTTGCACGCTGCCAGAACTAAGACAAGGGCGTGCAAAATCCTCTCGGACCGTCTGCACCCCGGTCACCAGCTCTTCCAGCTCCTTCCCTCAGGTAGGCGCTACCGATCAACGCAAACTAGAACTAGTAGACATTCCAACAGCTTCTTCCCTCTTGCGATCAACTTCTTAAACACCTAACCTACAATTCCATTACAACAAGCTGGCAATTTTTTGACTTGAGTTCGTTGTCACATTTCTGTGGGGCCAATTATGTATTACTCGTGCACTCACTGTAGTTGTCTCGCCATGCTGCACTATTTGCATATACTGGCCACTCATGCAGAGTAGCATCTGCTCCATTTGCACACTGATTGAGGAGTATCTGTAACATTTGCACAACCAACATTGTCCCAGATGATCGCACTACTCGTCACTTTAAACCGCATACACTCCTTGAAGTCTCAGCGCCCTTTGCACAATGGTCATTGCACCGGACGATTGCAATATTAGTCGTTCGAACTGCTCTAAGTGCTAGAGGACTCTGCATCTTTTTGCACAATTGTTTTTTGTCAATGTCTTTATGTCCCCAAAGTGTTCTGTAAATTGACTGTTTGTTGTACTGGAGCGGCTCCAACTACCGGAGACAAATTCCTTGTGTGTTTTGGACATACTTGGCAAATAAAGATGATTCTGATTCTGATTCTGATTCTGATGATGTCTTTCGACTTGAGTAACAATAACTTTCGATAATCATTTCCAGATTTATATATTTTTACAAATCGTAATTTCAACATCGGCCGCCATTGTTTTTTTTGTCGCAGTGCATTCTGGGTAGTGACGTCAAATGGGGATGTGCCTGACGCCTGGAGTTTTTAGCAGTAGCCACAGTAGCAGCCCCCTGGCAGCGATGAACGCTGTTGAGCCATTTCAGTTCGAGCCAGAGTGTGATCAGGGAAATGAGGAGAGTGAGGAAGACACAAGAAGTGAGGATGACGGGTGTGAAGAAACTCGAGTTGGTCATATTCAGTGGTGTATTTTTGTATCTACTGCTAAAGTGGGGTGATCAAGGTACTTGGCCAGCGGCTCCTGTATTTCGCGTCTTTTTGCTCGGCTCTTGCATGTGACACACAGCCGTTTAGGCTCCTCGTGAGGAAAGAATAATAAGAAAGAATCTGGGCTGAAGTGACAAGAACACATGAAAGACTATAAAAGAGCTGGCCATTGTTAAAAATCAAGCGTGGCCCTTAAGCACAAAGGTTTGCACACAAGCACTTAACTGAAGTCTGAAAATGAGCATGGTGCTGGCTGATTGAGCTCACAGTCAGTCTTGAAAAATATTTCACAAGCTTCCCAGCGTAGAAGCGCCATAGTGTGAGGTCAGCAGCTACAGTACAAGTGTCTGACAGGACAGAACGCCATTAGAGATGGCAGACATATTCCCTGTTGTGGTGGTGGATAATTGGACGCCAGTGACGCGGAAATGCTCCAGTCAGAACAGAGTCCCTGCCGCAGAGAAATAATCAGACCCAGGAGGAAGAAAGAAAGGAAGGAAAATGTCCGACGAGGCCTAAAAAATAGATTGTTGGTGACATGGAAACTACCTGAGCAAGACAGCACCAAGAAACTCTTTAAGCAAAGCTAACGCTGTACAAATTGGCCCGTGACACTAAAGCATCAGATGAAACATTTCCCTCAACTTGATCTTAAAAATACCAAGACCCAGACAAGACAAAAAAAAAAAAAAAAAAAAAAGCAAAATAGTCATTTGTTGCTATGAAATGGGGATCATGGCCACGAAAACAATTTGTTTTGTTATTTATTTGTACTAATTTCATTCTAATTTGTTTTTCAAAGTTGGCAAACATTACAGGATACGTTAATTAGCGTCTTCGGTAGCATTGCTCATATCATGTTTATTATCATGTTCACTCACCCGCCTAATGTTATATTCATTAGCATGTGCAGCGGTGTACCGAATTAGGGATGTCTCGATCCAACTTTTTCACTTCAGATCCAATACAGATATTGCAGCCTTGAATTTTAGCCGACACAAAGCCGATCCGATATCAGCAATAATCATACAAACTTTACTTATTTTGTAGTATGAAATGTTAGAAAAGGCTTGATGAAGTGATAGTACTCAAATAGAGAACAATAATCAGCAATAGTAGGTATGAGAAAAACGGACCCATTTATTATTAATCAATGGGTTGCATAAAGTAACTGTAGAAATAAGAATCCACTTCAATTGAATAAAATATGTGGCACGGTGGGCGACTGGTTAGCATATCTGCCTCACAGTTCTGTGGACCCTCGTTTAAATCCGGCCTCGCCTGTGTGGAGTTTGCATGTTCTCCCCGTGCCTGAGTGGGTTTTCTCCAGGTACTCCGGAACATTCAATAGGTGTAATTCTTTTGTTATGCGAGTTTAGTTTTACAGTAGACTTCAACCAGAGTGTCAATAAACAACTAAGCGGGCAACATTCACTCTTACTTCTTGCTATTACGTTAGCACCTTAGCAACATTTTGTTGCGATTACGTGGGCTCTGCATGCCGTCCGGGCGCTGCTGGATAAAAGTGCTGGAGCGAAGCATGGACTGGACTGTTGTATAAGAGCCTTACTTCAATGTATCGGGTACTCGTAAAGGCTGCTGATCCCAGTCACCCATAATTAAGGCAAAAAGAAATCTGACAGGTTGGTGAATTGTCATGTGCGTCAGTGTTAAGGACTCATTAGACTTATGCGCGTGTGTGTGTTACTCACACCAGCACACTTGTGTTCTTTGGTTTGTTGTTTCGGTGCCATTTGGCTGTTCTACCTTCAGTACGAAAATGACATGCATGGAGGACAGAACGTTTTTCAGTGTGAATTGCATCCTTCGCCATCCTCTGCCATATTATGCCCATTAAGACGCAATATCTTTAAGTATATGTGTTTATAAGGTTTATATTAATGCTTAGAGTGCATTATTGGAGTGTTGCTATCGACATTTATAAGTTTATTTGCCAACGAAAAATGGGTGGTATGATGACTTTGTACATTACAGTATTTCATAAATATCGACTGAGAATAAGACATTATTATTCAGTGCATTAATGTATATTTTCAAATGTTCTAGTGGTATTGGTACTCGGTATCGGTGAGTACTCAGGAGTGAATACTCGGACTGGTTTCAGTCTGAAAAAAAGTGGTATAGAATGTCGCTATTCATATCATGACTGATGACGTTGATTAAAATATTCGTTGGTGCGGCTAACATTTCACAACATGTTGATTAGCGTCTTCACTTGCATCGCAAATGTCATGGTTATTAGCATATCTAATGACGTTTATTGAAATGTTCACTGGTATGGCTAAACTTAGATATGGTTATTAGCGTCTTCACTAGCATTGTGTTGTTGTTCACTAGCCTGGCAAATGTTATATTTATTATATATATATATATATATACACACACACACACACACACACACATATATATATATATATATATATATATATATAGATATATATATAGAGGGGCGAAAACCAACATTGAATGCCCGTGACCTTCAACCCCTCAGGCGGCACTGCATCAAAAACAGACATCAATATGTAAAGGACATCACCACATCGGCTCAGGAACACTTCTGAAAACCAATGTCAGTAAATACAGTTCGGCGCTACATCCGTAAGTGCAACTTGAAACTCTACTATGCAAAGCAAAAGCCATTTATCAACAACACCCAGAAACGCCGCCGGCTTCTCTGGGCCCGAGCTCATCTAAGAGGGACCGATGCAAAGTGGAAAAGTGTTCTGTGGTCCGACAAGTCCACGTTTCAATTTGTTTTTGGAAATTGTGGACGTCGTGTCCTCCGAGCCAAAGAGGAAAAGAACCATCCCGACTGTTATGGACGCAAAGTTCAAAAGCCAGCATCTCTGATGGTATGGGGCTGTGTTAGTGCCAATGGAATGTGTAACTTACACATCTGTGAAGGCACCATTAATGCTGAAAGGTACATATGACAACGGAGACGCCGGACTATTGAACAGCTAAAGCTGTACATCAAGCAAGAACGGGAAAGGATTGCACCTACAAAGCTTCATCAATTAGCGTCCTCAGTTCCCAAACGTTTATTGAATGTTGTTAAAAGAAAAAAGTGATGTAAAACAGTGATAAACATGATCCTGTCCCAGCTGTTTGGGAATGTGTTGCAGCCATAAAATCATTGCAAATCATTGTATTCTGTTTTTATTTGTTTAACACAACGTCCCAACTTCATTGGAATTGGGGTTGTATATAATATAAGCCATTCTACACAAAGGATAAAATCTATATGAATGTGAGTACTGTTATTAGGTCACTCATATCTAAACGCAGCAGTGTATAAGATTGTATGTTGTACTACCTGTCCATGTCATCACCATCCTGCATGTTGAAGAGCATGGAGGGGATAAGTTTGTCCATGTGCTGTGGCTCCCAGATGATGGCCTGCAGCTCGTCGTTGACTGTTTTTCGTACCACGCCCTGGAGACCCTTGATGCCCGCCACACGGATCCTGACGACAAGTACACCAAAATACATGACGGCAACTTGTGAGAAGGAGGCTCAACATGAATGCGTCATTTTAACATTTTCGTGTCAACTTACAGCGAAATCCATCCATCTATATTTAAACATACATTTAAATCAACATCTATATGTATACATATATCAATACATCTAAATTGCCTCTAGATCGGCCTTGTAAATGAGAAAATGTTCTTGATTGCCTTACCTGGTTAAACACAGGATAAATCTATCCATCTGTCGATACATTTACAATCATGTGCAGCTACTTTTATAGATTGTTTATACTTTTACTGTACACCCATCAATACATTTATATCATCACATCTATCGATACATCTATAACTACAATCTATATCAATACTAGGGCTGCAACGAATACTGAAATGTATTGAGTACTGTATCTGTAATTGTGTGTACGCCTTTAAGAGGGCCCGCGGGGGTGATAATTGTGACGCAAGCGCAAGAAAAAGTCAGTAGACGCTCTTGGCATGAGTTGTAGACGACTGCAGCTTGTGAATTTGTGATGTTTTTGTGTTGCCGTGAGTTCAATAAAGCGCCTGACAGTGCATTGGCGACTCCCTTCCTCCTTGACCACTTCCGAGGGTATTACAACACAGATCTGATCGGCATCGGCCGATAATTAGCATTTTATGCTGATTGGCTAATCGGCTTTAATATCATAATTCGGAGATCCGATCGGCTTTGTAAAAGACATCTACTCCCCGTCACCATCGTGTACAATATATTTGAATCCAAAAGCTAGTTTATTTTTAGTCTTGTCACATCGTTTGACGTAGTGCTGTAAATATCTGATCACCAATAAAGTTTTTTTTTTTTTTTTTAATAAACATGGCGCCGGTGTGGGACAGACAACACAACACGTCTGAGGCAGACATGCAATACGTGGATCAGACTACAAGACAAATTTGGTCTCTCACAATTGCACTATGTCAGACGACCGCAATAAAATCTTGTATTCAGATCAGCTAGTCAACTCAAACAATAACTGATCTCGCCATGTGTTTCTAAGAACAAAATGGGGGAAAATGTGCTGGTGGTCCCCGGTGCTCGGGAGAGGACGCTCGTTTGAGGACTGCTTGAGATATGTTCACGTACTTTTAATACGATACCGCTCGCAAGCAGGCAATAAAACATTATGTAGCCTAGCAAGCTTGTGCTAGCACTAACGGTTGTGCGTAAACATGCAGGCGTTCTGTCGAACCATGCTCTAAAGTTTCGGTGTGGGTGAAGTAATTTAATTACAATAAAGTAATGTAATTACAGTAAGTTAGCACGCATTATTTCTGCCATGTTGTAATGTTGGTTTGACCTGACTGTTTAGAATACATGAACTGAACAGAGCAGTGATTTCCAACCTTTATGGAGCCAAGGCACATATTTTACAATTGAAAAATCTCACGGCAGACCAACAAACAAAAATGTCAGAAAAAGTGGATACATTAATTACTGTATGTACTTCCTGCCATCTAATAGAAGACCATTCATTTGTTCTGTCAGTCACTATGCCTCACTGGCAGGAACAGATGAACAAAGATACATTATTTATTGTCAGTATATACAGTAAATGAGTAAGTCATTTAAATAGACATTGTTCCATCTTGTGATTGGATCGTTGATCGGTTATTTAAACTCACTGATCGGCCTCCAAAATCCTGATCGTGCAAAGCCTAGTATTGGTATATACAGTAGCTGCCTATTACCGGCAGGAAAAAGTTAATTGAGACATCTCACAGTGCTTAACAAGCACTCTGAATACGTTACATCATGTTATAGTCGCGCAAACTATCGTTCCATATTATGGTCAGTGTAATACCATCTTATCTGCAAGTGGCTATGCTACGTTTTGAGTCAAGTCAAAAAATGCTAAGTTTGAAGTGAAATTTATCTACGTTTTCTTGCCTGACTGAAAATATTTCTAAAGCAGAAAATACAGTTTGCTGCTCTATGTGAAATTGAGAAACAAAACAGTTATCTAAAAAAAGAAAAACAATTGGAGCTAAATTTTTCAGTGAAATTACTATTTTTTTCTTGTACATTCATAATTGGTCTTTACCCAAACAACAATATAATTTATCCAAATAATTATTTGATTAAGTTTTTAGTAGGATACTCAAATACCTGATAGCTGCAGCCCTAATCTATACAGCTATATTTATTTTTGAAAAAAAAAAAAGTTATTTGAAGATGATGCATCAACAGACATACATATATACTTACATAGAAAGATGTATACAAAATATCAGAGAGAGAAAGAGAGAGAGAGAGAGAGAGAAAGAGAGGGAGAGAGAGATATGGGTGGTGGCCAAAGGCAGGGACCTTCGCGATTTGATTCCCAGCTACTGAAGCCGGCTCTTGGGATGTGGAATGTCACCTCTCTCAGGCAGGGAAGGAGCCGGAGCTGGTATGTGAGGTTGAGAAGTTAATTCAGACTCTATTATAGTCGGACTCGCCTCCACACACGGCTTGAGCTCTGGTACCAGTCCTCTCGTAAGGGGTTGGATTCTCTTCCACTCTGGATTTGCCTATGGTGAGAGGCGTCGAGCAGGTGTGGGTATACTTATTCCCCACGGCTCGGCACCTGTACATTGGGGTTAACCCCCATGGACGCTCACGTGGGCCAATGACAGTGAGACCTGGAAGGGCATGATTGGGAGGAACGGCCCCCCAGATCAGAACCCAAGTGGTGTTCCGTGATTGGACTTCTGTTCTTAACATGGGGTGGCCATAACGAAGACCATGTTCAAACATAAGCTTGTCCTTACGTGCACTTGGCACCAGGACACCCTAGGCTGCGGTTCAATGATCGAGTTTGTTGTCGTGTCATCGGACTTGCGGCTGAACATCTTGGAACCTCAGGTGAAGAGCAGCGCGGAGCTTTCAACTGATCACCACCTGGTGGTGTGTTGGCTCCGATGGTGGAAGAAGATGCCGGTCTGACCTGAAAGGACCAAACGTATTGTGAGGGTCTGCTGGGAATGTCTGGCAGAATCCCCTGTCAGAAGGAGTTTCAATTCCCACCTCCGGCAGAACTTCACTCACGTCCCGGGGGAGGCGGGTTACATTGATTTCAAGTGGGCCATGTCCACGCCTCCATTGATGGTGCCGTCAACCAGAGCTGTGGCTGTAAGGTGGTCGGTGCCAGTCGCGGTGGCAACCCCAGAAACCTTTGGTTGACACCAGCAGTGAGGGATGCCGTCAAGCTAAAGGAGGAGTCCTATCGGGCCTTTTTCTTTTGGATATAAATACAGCGGCTGAAATAAGTATTTAACACATCACCATTTTTCTCACTAAATATACTTCCAAAGGTGCTATAGACCTGAAAATTTCACCAGAAGTTCCTCCACACGAGCAGTCTTCAAATCTTATTTCAGTAACTGTATGTGTGTATATCCATCCATCCATCCATTTTCTATACCTCTTATCCTCACTAGGGTCACGGGCGTGCTCAAGCCTATCCCAGCTGGCTTCAGACGAGAGGCAGGGTACACCCCGAACTGGTCAGATGGTGAACGTTGGCTGACACCCATTTTCAGGTCTCTCCGGAGATGCTCAATTGGGTTGAAGTCAGGGCTCTGGCTGGGCCATTTAAGAACAGTCATGGAGTTGTTCTGAAGTCACTCCATTATTTTAGCTGTGTGCTTAGAGTCATTGTCTTGTTGGAGGGTGAACCTTCGGCGCGGTCTGAGGTCCTGAGCACTCTGGAGAAGGTTTTCGTCCAGGATATCGCTGTACTTGGCCGCATTCATATTTCCTTCGATTGCAACCAGTCGCCCTGTTCCGCACAGCGTGATGCGGCCACCACCATGCTTCACTGTTGGGACTGTATTGGAGAGGTGATGAGCAGTGCCTGGATTTCTCCACACATACCGCTTAGAATTAAGGCCAAAACGTTCTATATTGGTCTCATCAGACCAGAGAATCTTATTTCTCAGCATCTTGGAGTCCTTTCAGGTGTTTTTTTTTTGCAAACTCCATGCAGGCTTTCATGTGTCTTGCACTGAGGAGAGGCTTCCGTCGGGCCACTCTGCCATAAAGCCCCGACTGGTGGAGGGCTGCAGTGATGGTTGAATTTCTAGAACTTTCTCCCATCTCTGGAGCTCAGCCACAGTGACCTTTGGGTTTTTCTGAACCTCTCTAACCAAGGCTCTTCTCCCGATTGCTCTAGGAAAGGTTCTGGTCGTCCCAAATGTCTTCCATTTAAGGATTATGCAGGGCACTGTGCTCGTAGGAACCTTAAGTAGAGCAGAATGTCTTTTGTAACCTTGGCCAGATCTGTGCCTTGCCACAGTTCTGTCTCTGAGCTCTTCAGGCAGTTCCTTTGACCTCATGATTCTCATTTGCTCTGACATGCACTGTGAGCTGTAGACAGGTCTGTGGCTTTCCTAATCAAGTACAAATCAAACACAGCTAGACTCCAATGAAGGTGTAGAACCAGTAAAGGGTCTGAATGCCGGGCAGCCGTGGCCCAATGGTTAAGATTATCGCCTGCTACCGTGGGGGGCCAAGGATTAAGACCCCGACTGGACCATCCGCCGGACTCACGGCTGTGGTGTCCTTGAGCAAGACACTGATACCCCGAAATGCTCACCTGGTGCTTCAACTGCCCCCTGCTCCAGTGTGTTCCACTAACGTGTGTGTTCACTGTGGTGGGTAAAATGCAGAGAACAAATTTTGTGTGCATGCATGCATCTTCATGACAATGAAGGGTGATTCTTCTTCTTCTTCTACTCATGGCTGTGTGATATTTCAGGTTTCTTTTTAATAAATATGAAAAAACTTCAACAATTCCGTTTTTTCTGTCAATATGGGGTGCTGTGTGTACATTGAGGGGAAAAAAAAAAAGATTTTCGCAAACGGCTGCAATATAACAAAGTGAAAAATTTAAGGGGGTTCTCCTGCCCATTGTGTGTGTGTGTGTCATCATTATTCTGGCATTTAGCAAATAGAAATAATTTTGGTTCTCCTAATTTACCTAGAACAGGAAACGTTTACTCATTTCATACAGCCATGGCTAAAAACATTGGCACCCCCAGGGTGACACTACTTTTCGCCTTGACTGTATAAAGACATTTTTGAAAAATATTTTTGGGGGATTTTTTTTCAAATGTACACATCTATACATCAACATATATGTCTATATTTATACAACTATCTTTTATATGTATACATCTGTTTACACATCTATATCTATAGCCATTAATCAATTGACATCTTTATTTTTACATCTATATATTATAGTTGTATCTATACTTCTATCGACACACACAGTACAATGTACAGTATCTATTAATGTTCGGACTCTGGGTCTACATCCCCACTCACTATTCGTGATGTAAACGAGCGAATAACGAATCAGATTTGAATGTTTATTCCTTGTACTTTTCCAAAATAATAGTCCAACAAATGAAAAGTCCAATTTGATTATTATTGAACCAGTAAAGGAGTATGCTGGCATGTTTTGTCTTCTGACTGACGCAGTTTTCGCTGCGTCTCCCCAACAGAAAAGTTTTTCTTCTTCGTTTAAAATGGCTTACTTTAACGTTGCTCCCTCACCGTAGCTTGTCTCACATACAATCCTGGCTCGTTGTGTTTTGCGCTTGCTACTGGTCCATTAATTTTCATCGACGGAACCAAACTGCCGCTCTTCCAGCTAGCCTACTGGCTACTTAGTCTGGTACCTAGCCACGCTAGCTTCACGGTGTGTTGGATCTAGATTCTCCCTCCCTCTCTCTCCAATATGTTTCCTTGCCACGGCCCCCATCTCCAGTGATGGTTCGTTTTCCTCTCTGTGGTATCTGTGCTGCTCTTTGGATAGCAAACCTCCTCCAGCGGTGACCACCCCTTTTTTATTATTTTTTTTTAATGGAGCTCTCAGTGAAGCCACAATGTGCACATGCGCGGAAGCAATGTAATAAGGCAAAATTGCAGTGACAGTAACCAAAAGCATTGCAGCACTTGTCAGCATAAAAAAGTGTATTGACTCGTTTTGATTCAAATGTGAACATTCTGATTCAGTGTTCGCTTTTTTTTTTTTTTTTTCTCTTCCCCGCCAATTCATTCGACTTACAAAGCGTTCGTTCGTAGCGCTTCAATACAGCTATCCAAATCTGGATAAACAATGTTTTGATCAAAGAATCATTCACACAGCAGAGGTGCGATCCTGGTCCCACCCCCCACTGATGACATTACAGCCGAGGAGGCGACATCATCAACAAGCAACGAAGAGCGCAACAACAAGCATCACGAGCTGTCACGAGCCAAGCGGTCGCTTGTGAAACAAGCTGCCAACCTGGTCCTGGTGTCCAGGTCTTCGTGGGTAGAGTGGCACATGGCGCTGAACTGAGAGACGAAGAAGTCGTAACGGCGGTGGTAAGATGGAGTATCCTCCTCGATGTTGGCAAACTTTACAAACTGGGTGCACGAAACAAAAACCTCCATTAGTTGCAAATTTTGAGATGACACACCATCAGCGTCACCATTATCAAAATTAGCTGTTGTTAGTGGTCTCTAACAGTTGTTAAGCATTTCTGTGACAGGGACTCTCCACGCTTAGCTTTATCAACAACAGGTACATTACATTACAGCGCTGGGTGATTCTAGGTCGGTCACGGTGATCAGCTGTGTGCACATTTACTTGATCAAACGTGGTGGAAATGAGCGTGAGAACAGCCGATCAGAGTTGACCTTTTCCTCCTCCACTTTCGTTTGTGTAGTGTGGTGCAGAAAGGATTTGTCACAGTCTGTCGCCACAAATTTAATTTGAAAAATATGTTTAAAACGTTTGCTGTCACACCACTGTTCCAATATTGCACGTGGCTCTTCTTTGCTTTGTTAGACATTGCACTCTATTACACGATTAGTTTTTTCCCCCCTTCAACGAATAACTGGTGACAAAACACAACCACACTGAGCATGTGCTGTGCATACCTGCAAAACACAAGACTGTAAACTAGTTATTTTATATTTTCTACATTTGTCATGTTGAGTCAAAATTGTTTTAATATTTTTCTACGTTCATCTTTTTTTTCCTCTATTTTATTTACAGCACTTCATCTAAAATAAGACGCTGAAATGCTCTCTAGTTTCTTTCCTTTTCTGTACAGATGCTTTAAAACAGAGTTTCAAAACCTCTGTCCATCCATCTATCCATCCATCTTCCGCTTTTCCGGGGTCGGGTCACGGGGGAAGTAGCTTCAGCAGGGAAACCCAGAGTTCTCTCTCTCCCAGTAACTTCGTCCAGCTCTTCCAGGGGGATCCCAAGGTGTTCCCAAGCCAGCCGGGAGAGTCCGCTCCAGCATATCTTGGCTCCTCCCCTGGGCCTCCTCGCGGTGGGATGTGCCCGGAACACCTCACCAGGGAGGCGTCCAGAGGGCATTCTAACCAGATGCCTTAGCCACTTCATCTGGCACCTGTCGATGCGGAGGAGCAGCCGCTCTACTTTGAACGCCACCCGGATGACTAAGCTTCTTGAGTTGAAAAACAGTATATAAAAAAAAAAAAAAAAAAATAGTGATAATATTCGGACAATAGGAAAAAATATATTGTAATAAGTTATTTTTGCCACATGGCCCAGCCCTACTGTATTATACCTTATTGGCCCGTGCCTGGGTGGCTTTTCTCCAGGCACTCCGGTTTCCTCCCACATCCCAAAAAGATACGTGGTAAGTTGATTGAAGACTCCAAATTGCCCGTAGGTGTGAATGTGAGTGCAAACGGTTGTTTGTTCCTATGTGCCCTGTATTTTTTTATTTGATGTTCATGCTCTGATTAAAAAAATTATAATAATCAGAAGTTACTCACAAATTACTCTTAAAGTTTTTTTTCATTGAGTACTTTCTGACTCTTAAGTAAATATTTGGATGACTACTTTATCCTGAGTCATACTATTCTAAAGTAACAGTACTCTGACTTGAGTACAATATTTGGCTACACTACCCACTTCTGGTTACAGTGCTGTTGAAAATAGTACAATTTTACCAGGTGGCAGCTTCTCCTTGGATTTTCTCCATAATCTCACAGTTTCATTTGTTGAACTGCTTCACAGTTCCCTTCTGACTTTGCAACAGTGATCAATTTCTTCTTAAAAGTAGCAGGGGAACTTTCCAATGTTTGACTCAACATTTTTCATTTTATTTTTTTTTTAACTTGGGAGATGTGCTCCGCGAAGTGGCGAAGAAAGTACAAGAAATATATCTGCCGAAGACGTTTGTATTCCAGCGCTGCTCTGCTACACTTGGACCGTTCGGAAACTCAATATGTTGTCGGAATGTGCAGAACACGCACACTCTCGGAGTTTAGGGCATCAGATTGAATTTCCGAATGCACCCCCGGTGAGCAGTGAACCATTTTATATATAAATTTATAGCAGACATTACATTTCATATTGGAATGAAAGCACATCTTTTTGACAACCCTCAGGTATCGGTATACGTTTATACAATGCAAATGTTTTTGTTCCATTTTCCTTATACCCATGTATGATACGCCTGACTTGATTTTTTGGGGGGGGGGAAAAAAACATGTATTATACACAAGATAAATCATTGGTGATAATCGTTAAGAAATCTGCAGTATCACGAGGGCGCAAAGAGGAGCCGCAGGGAACAATTTATCTTTGGCTTTGTGTCTAATGAGCAGCTTTCAAGCCGCCATCCTTTTCTTTTTTCTGCACCGTGATGCATCAACAAGCGCGCGCACACGCACACACGCACGAGAACACTACATAGCAGACGTGGCTGCTTTGTGAGGAAAATGTCATTAACCCGAGTGTGAACCCCGAAGCGCCACCCTGCCTCCAACCTGCCCGCTCTTTCATCAGCCTCGAAATACCACAGGCAAATTTAAAAAAATAAAAATATAAAAAAAACTCGTAAATGAAAAGACCACATAAATAATGTAATTCAGCCTCCTTCTGTGACAAACCACCCGCTGTGAGCAGGTAATTGTTTTTATAAAAATAAAAAAATAAAAAAATAAAAAAATGAAATGAGAAATCTTGGGCAGCACAGTGTTATTGTGGTTGGCAGTTCTGTCTCATAGTCAGAAGATCCGGGCTTGAATTTGTGTTGGAACATCTGTGTGGAGTTTGCACGTTCTCCCTGTGCTTTTTCGATGTGCCCTTACAACGGCTACCGACCAGCCCATTGTTCGTCTAGATGCACTCTTGACTTTGACTGGCCACCAGTACATTGTTTTTCTTTATGTGGCCAGCTCATAGTTACCCTAATGTGGATAAGATGTATAGAAAATTAATGTATATTTTTGAATATTCTGCATTCACCTTGAAATGTTTGTGAAGGTGACAGTGAGCCTGATATTTGCTGGCAGCTCTTGCGGGCTCATAATAATAATAATAATAATAATTAGACGCGCATTTCCCTGGATGTGATAAAAGCCATTTTCAGCTCCAGCATTACGCTTAATTAGCTGCTTAAGCGCTAACGTGCGCCTGCGGACAGACTGGTTGACTCCTTTATCTTGTAAAAAGTCCTTAACAAAAAAAAAGAAAAACTCAAAAGCTGTTTCATATTTGAGTGCTGACAAGCTACACAGGTGAAGAGGACTTTCTCATTAAACAGACATGCAAACACCAAAGGCATGAAAAAGGTGACAAAAAAACAAAAAAGAAAACATTGTAGGAGGGTCTGGGGGGATCCCCCGGGCCCCCACAGAGGATTTGTTTTATTTTAACATAAATTAAGCAATCTGAAAGACTGAAGAGTACAATAAGGGAAAAAAAAAATCTTCACACAGAAAAACTTATTTACACCGCTGAAGTACATGTTGTAAGATTATAATCAAATTTGCCTCATATCTTTGCTTTTTTTGTTTTGACAACCAACACGTGTAAATCAAGGTTACACTGTATAGTTACATGTTACATCGTCGTCTCACCGAGTTGGTCCCCAGAACCTGCAGGTCTGGTTCTCTGGACTCCAGTAGCTTGGCCACCATGTGCAGGAAGCTCTCCACAAAGGGTTTGATGCTCTGCGAGTGGCACGCCATCAGCAGCTGATCCAGAGCCTCCATGGCGATCACCACATTCCTGAGCACACACGCACACTTAGGTTTTTAGCTTTGAAACATTTACAAGGATCACAAATTAGGTGCTTTTCCACCAACCAGCCGAGGGAACTTTTGAGTTCCTGGTAGCAGGAGTTCCTGGTTGCAAAATGTTCCTGTGGCTTATGTGGTTTACGTCTTCATCGTACAAATTAGTTCAGGGTAGCTTAAGCAACTGAGGCTGCTGTTGCTCATTACATTACTTCAAGCTTTCAATGTCTTATATCTTAATCTAAATTACAAATATTTTCGATACTTTTAAAACCTAACCCTTTATCCAGGTGAGGCAATTGAGATTTAACTCATATTTGCAATGCCAGCCTGGCTGCAGACAGTCTTTGAGCTTGGGAGTTTTATTATGTACAGGTATAGTTCAATAAATTAGAAAATATTTATTATATTTTATTGAGATGACATACCTAAATATATTGTGCAACAGAAGCTTTCAGATGACTACAGATGTGATTTATCAGCGGAAAAAGGCAAGAGGGAGACTGACTGGATTGTACTATCAGAGCATCCCCGCGAGCCAGCTTCACGCCGGTGTTTGTCTCCTCTAGCCAAGCCAAGGAAGACGCACACGCCCGCTTGGGCTCGGATCTTGACGGTGGCGATCACAGAGTTTGTCCAGCCTGCACCTTCTTCCCCAAAAGCGGCTTAGCGGGAAAACATAAAGATCGGTGTTTGGAAACCTCACGCCCCTCAGCCCCGGCCGAGAAAGACACACACGCCCGCTTGGGCTCGGACCTCCGCTCCTTAGTGGCCTTGCCGCCAGGGCGATGGCGGATAGTGGCGAGGTTCATCACCGTCACACTCTATGTTGAGTTTTGCTTTTCAATGTGATTTAAACCTTTTATTTTGAACCCTGCGTAACGCCACATAATGCCGGTTCTGTGAATGAAAAAGTAATCACAGAGGTCTGTCACCCAATCAACTTTTGTCAGCACAGGCCGCCCCCTCAAAGAGTTCCTGGTAGCTCCAGGAAGACCCTATCCGCCAAGAGGAATGAAATAATCCAGGGGGAACCTTCCATACCCTGGTATTTTTTTTTCGGTCGGGACACAGGGGGAACTGAAACTCCCGGGGTCAATAGGGAAGTTCCTGCAAAGGTTCCTGTAGTGGAAAAGCCCCTATTGTGTGGGGAAGTATTCCTGCAGAGGCGAGTGAGCTAACCCAAAATAGGCACATAGCTCAAATGTAGTAGCTCCCTTTTGCTCAAGTGTATTGTGACTGAACAATATTCTCTTGCGGCAACTGCTTGAGGTGTTATTAGCTAGCCGATGCTAATACGTAGCATTGCTGCTACTCACCCGTAGCGATGGCGCACCACGTCGCGGCTGAGACGCTCTGCCAGGTACGCCCCAATGCGGTCCAGCTTCTCTGGAGCCGACACGGCGTAGAAGGTCAGCTTCTCCATGTCAGACTTGCTCAGACCGTCCTGAGCCCGAAACAAAAATACATACGGGAATGCTAACAAGAGCTAGCTACAGTGTTAGCTTTTTTCGGTTACATGTATGTGAAATTTTAAAATCTTACCTTGGGGTCCTCGGGGAAGATGTTGTCCACCAAACGTTTGTAGCGAGGCCTCAGCGGCCCGCAGCAGCCACATACTCCTGCGACACACAACAACAACACGTAAGCATGATAGCACTAAAGACGTTTAGCTCATGTCAGCACATTCGGAAAGTCATCCATCCATTTTCTATATATCTTGTCCTCATTAGGGTTAGGTTGAGCTGGAGTCTATCCCAGTTGACTTGGGGCCAGAAGCAGGGTACACCCTGGAATGGTCGCCAGGCAATTGCAGAGCACATATAGACTGAGAATGCACTGGTTGCCATCCAATATCAGGGTACATGTAGAGAAACAATGGACTGGTCGCCAGCCAGTGTCAGGGCACATATAGACAATGGATTGGTTACCACTCAATGTCAGGACACAGAGATATATAATGGACTGGTCGACAGTCTATATCAGGGCATACTGTATATAAACAAACAATGTACTGATCGCCATTCAAAGTCAGTACACAAGTACTGCAATTTCTTTTCTATAATGCACAATTCTTCCTCCAAAAAAGTCTTCAGAAGTCAATAGAATGCATAATATAGAGGTATAGTAACAGTTGGAAAATTCCTTCATGAGGTATATTCAAAATTATATATTTTGTAAGTAACATTAGCTTTAATGATGTGACTTCATAATTTAGCATTCTGTTTAACATTGAAAATACTTGCATCTAATTGTGTTCAGTATTGAGGCAGTGGTGCACCTGAAATTTATAGTTTTAACACTGGTTTTAAGGAACAATTTTTCCTCTTAGCGTAACATAAATATAAGCCACGAACTTGCCCAACTCTGTGATAACACGGCTGGTCAACAATCTCCATACCACTTTCATTCGTGGTGCACAATGATTTAACAAATGTTAACACACATCATCAGGATGCAGAGGGTGGATAAACACATGGAAGGTCTATTAACAACATTATTACCTATTTAGGGGATAATTGGTAACACTAACTGGCAAAACAGCATTTTTAACAACTATTAAAACGATGCTTTGCATGCTGGGACATTCTCCTACGCTGCGGGGTAACGTTGCTATCAGAGCTGGTCTGCAGTGGAGATGTTTTTTAATATATTTGCAACTTGTTTTTATCAATGTAAACATCACAATTTAACAAAATGGAGGTCAGTCATCTATTTAGCACAGTGGTTGCGATTGCCCCTCCTTGAGCCGTCACCTTATCGTGGTGGAGGGGTTTGTGTGTCCCAATGATCCTAGGAGCTAAGTTGTCTGGGCTTTATGCCCCTGGCAGGGTCACCCATGACAAACAGGTCCTTCGGGTGAGGGGACGGTTCCTGACTGTTGTTTGTGCCGATGCACCAAACAGCAGTTCAGATTACCCACCCTTTTTGGAGTCCTTGGAGGGGGTGCTGGAGAGTGCTCCCCGCTGGGGACTCCATCGTTCTGCTGGGGGACTTCAAGGCTAACGTGGGCAATTACAGTGAGACCTGGAGAGGAGTGATTGGGAGGAATGCCCCCCCGCGATCAGAATCTGAGTGGTGTCCTGTTATTGGACTTTTGAGCTCACCACGGCTTGTCCATAACGAACACCATTTTCAAGCATAAGGTTGTCCACATGTGCACTTGGCACCGTGACCCCCTAGGTCGCAATTTGATGATCGACTTTGTGGTCGTGTCTTTGACACTCGGGTGAGGCGAGGGGCGGAGCTGTCAACTGATCACCACCTGGTGGTGAGTTGGCTCCGATGGTGGGGGAAGATGCCAGTCCGACCTGGCCGGCCCAAACGTATTGTGAGGGTCTCCTGGGAAGGTCTGGCAGAATCCCCTGTCAGGAGTTTCAACTCCCACCAGGGGACATTGCGTCCGAATGGACCATGTTCCGTGCCTCTATTGCCGAGGCGGTCGACCGGAGCTGTGGCCGTAAGGTAGACTGTGCCTCTCGTGACGACTTTTCCCAAGTCTGTTGGTGGACACCAGTGGTGAGGGATGCCTTCAAGCTGAAGGAGGACTCCTAATGGGGCCTTTTTGGCCTGTGGGAATCCTGAGGCAGCTGATGGGTAACAGCTGGCCAAGCAGAACGCAGATTTGGCGGTTGCTGAGGCAAAAACCCGGACGTGGGAGGAGTTCGGTGAGCCCAGGGAGAAGGATTTCCGGCGTCTCAGGAGGGGGGGGAGCACTGCACCATCAACACTGTGTATAGTGAGGATGGGGCACTGCTGACCTTGACTCGGGACGTGAGTCTGTGGGGAGAATACTTCGAAGACCTCCTCAATTCCACGACACACCTTGCCATGAGGAAGCAGAGTCTGGGGTCTCTAAGGTGGCCTCTCCTATCTCTGGGGTTGAGGTCACCAAGGTGGTTAGAAAGCTCCTCGGTGGCTGGATGAGATTCGCCCAGAGTTCCTAAAGGCTCTGGATGTTGTGGGGCTGTCCTGGTTGACATGCCTCTGCAACATCGCGTGGACATCGGGGACAGTGCCTCTGGATTGCCAGACTGGGGTGGTGGTCCCCCTTTTTAAACCGGCTCTACACCCTCAGCAGGGTCCTCGAGGGTGCATGGGAGTTTGCCCAACCAGTCTACATGCGTTTTGTGGACTTGGAGAAGGCATTCGACCATGTCCCTTGCGGAGTTCTGTGGGGGGTGCTTTGGGAGTCTGGGGTAGCAAACCCCCTGATACGGGCTGTTGGGTCCCTGTATGACCAGTGTCAGAGTTTGGTCCGCATTGCCAGCAGTAAGTCAGACTCTTTTCCGGTGAGGGTTGGACTCTGCCAAGGCTGCCCTTTGTCACCAATTCTGTTCATAACTTTTATGGACAGAATTGACATGTAAGCATCTGGTCCTGGCTTGGCCTTCCTGTCAAATTTTAAAAGTCAATGTGGCCCTTGAGCTAAAAGGTTTTCCCACCCCTGAGCTAAACAAATTATCAGACTAAAAATTTGGTCAAAAAACGACAAAATTCTTTGTAATGTGTTTTATATGTAATAAGCAAAACAGGACTCTATATTTACCTTGTGAAAACATAATTAAATAGAATGTAAATAATTAAACAGTCTGTGCAAGATGATTTAATGGTTCAATTCAATTCTTGGTGCTTGTCCTTCTCATGTGCCTGCCTTGGCCCACTGGGCACTCAGAGACATCCATCCATCCATTTTCTGAGCCGCTTATCCTCACTAGGGTCGCGGGCGTGCTGGAGCCTATCCCAGCTGTCATCGGGCAGGAGGCGGGGTACACCCTGAACTGGTTGCCAGCCAATCGCAGGGCACATACAAACAGACAACCGTTCGCACTCTCAGTCATGCCTACGGGCAATTTAGAGTCTCCAATTAATGCATGTTTTTGGGATGTGGGAGGAAACCGGAGTGCCCGGAGGAAAACCCACGCAGGCACGGGGAGAACATGCAAACTCTACACAGTCGGGGCCAGGGATTGAACCCGGGTCCTCAGAACTGTAAGGCTGACGCTCTAACCAGTCGTCCACCGTGCCGCCCACTCAGAGACAATTGAAGAAAAAAAAGAAAAAACAATCACTCATATATCAAGGCATCACTGTATAATGTATTTAGAAAAAAATCTCTGAATTTGATTAAAAGGTCATTAAAATCAGAAAGTGAATTCTTTGGGAGAAAAAAAAACATTCTACAGCTTCACTGACAAAACAGCATTTCATTTGACCTACCAGATCTCAGCAGCACTCGGTTGGGCGAGGCCCTGTACCTGAAGGTCCCGTCTGCCTCGGCGCAAGGAACCAGTCCATATGCCCTCAGCACACCGACACGCAATCGCACACAGAACGAAAACATGGTGGCGGCCGGTCAGAGACGACATTTGTTCTGCGAGTGACTGAAGACTGGCCATACGCTGCTGTCATGACATCACCTGCGCGTCAAACCAGGTCAACTTTCAGACTCCCTTTGAAAGGACGACGCCACGGGCCGTAAGGTGATCCACGACACCCGGGCTCTGGTTGCTTATGCACAAGTAAGACGACACGAGGTGGGCACAGTTTATGCATTAGGCAGTACAAATTTGGCCGAAAGCATAGATTTGGACTCTACCGACCAATCATGGTAACACTTGTTGATGATGTCACTGTATCTGCTGGAGAAGCGACCCGCCGTACGTCTATGTCCAACAGTCGCCCATTCTCCCTGCTTTCCTGACTGCTCTGGAACTACCGGGGAATGCTAGGGTCGAAGATCATTTGCTCCGCACCAGCTACTGCAGAAAGCAATCAACTAAACAGCTAATTAGCAGCTAAATGAAGTGCTTAGAGATAGAAATGACAACAGCTACACAGCAAGCACACCCGTCCTAAAACTGGAAATGAACCAGTATGTTACTTCATAAATCAACAAGGAGAAGCCTATAAGGTAGGGGTCGGGAACCTCTGGCTTGCGAGCCACATGTGGCTCTTTTGAGGACTGCATCTGTCTTAGCAGATAAATCTTAGCTGACAATTCTTAACACGACAAATAAGGAAGAATTCCGATGATATTTTTAAGGCGGCACGGTGGGCGACTGGTTGAAGCGTCTGCCTCACAGTTCTGAGGACCGGGGTTCAATCCCCGGCCCTGCCTGTGTGCAGTTTGCATGTTCTCCCCGTGCCTGCATGGGTTTTATCCGGGCTCTGCGGTTTCCTCCCAAATCCCAAAAACATGCATGGTAGGTTAATTGACAACTCTAAATTGCCCGTAGGTGTGATTGCAAATGGTTGTTTGTTTATATGTGCCCTACGATTGGCTGGCAACCAGTTCAGGGTGTACCCTGCCTCCTGCCCGATGATAGCTGGGTTAGGCTCCAGCACACCCGCGACTCTAGTGAGGAGAAGGGGTTCAGAAAATAGATGGATGAAAATGTTTTAAGTCAAACAATACAGAAATCACAGGGGTGACAAAAAACAAAAACAGGACATACATACAAGTTTTGTTTTCAGAGTCCATGTTTTGTTTCACAAATTTTAATTAATGCAAACCTCATCGTTTTTTTTTTTTTTAATAAAAGTGAACTGCCATAAATAATAAGTGTAATAAGTGGAACTGTTTTCAAGCACCTTAACTGTGTAATTATGTTCAATGTAACAGGTTATTATTATTTTTTTTTTAACATGCAACGTTGCTATTAAAAATTGGTTTTAATTAAAACATGGACCAACTCCCCAAGAGGAATAAATAAATAAATAAATAAATAAATAAAAACACCTGAATGTTTGTTGTGCAAAAATGGCACCTTTAATACTCACATCTTTTCAGTGATTGATGTGGGCCTGCTTCATGCTGCAGATCTTATCAAATCATCTTATCATTCATTCGTCCCGCGCCCCCCCCCCCCCCCCCAATCCCTGCAATTGCTTTGCGCCCCCAGCCCCCACTTTGGGAACCACTGGATCAGATAGACAGTGAGTCATCGTGCATGAGATTAAAGCTTCTCTATGAATCCTGGAACCTTTGACGAGGACAACAACGCAGACACTACACTTCATACACATTGCCAATGACGCATGCACACACTCTACATTGTGGAACAGGACAACATCTTGAGATGATGTCTCCTGTGTGCACCTTGAGAACGAACGCTCCCGTGGAATTAAGAGATCAAGATCTAAAGACGGCAGAGTAATATAAAGATTGCAAAAGCAGGAAGTGGAATGCGAGCAGCGTCAAATCTCACAGGTCGGCGTTTCCTGGAGGCATGAGGAACAAAGAGGAGATAGCTGGAGACACTGGAATGCGAGCTAATGAGATTTTTCATTGACGAACTCCAACAAAAAAATAAAATAAAATAAAAAATAAAATCACATCCGGGAGGCATTAGCTGTCACACAAAATTAATTAGCCAATGAAGATGCATTCCTCATAAAGCCCACCGATCCGAAAGGTTTGTGCCAAAAAGGAAACAGAAAGTCAGGCAACTCATGCACAAAGACAAGGAGCATACACGCGCAGACACTGGAACGTGTCAGGGAGTGTACATGTATCATCATATACATGTATCATCATCATCGTGTACATGTATCATCAATATCATCATTGCAAGCAAAATATATTTTAATTGCAAGTAATATTTTTTTTTGCTTGAATTTGCTTATATCTCCCAATGTCTTATTTTTTGCTCGCAATTCAAGAAGTTTTCTTTGATAGTTTGTGATTTAAAATATTTTGTGTGATTCTTTTTGGCACAAATCGATTCCATATTCATGAAAGGACCTAAGAATGAAAGCAATGTAAGGACAGAAAGGATGAAAGGAGAACAAAAGTAAGTATTGAAAGGGCACAAGGAAGGAGGAAAAGGTGGAAATGGGAATCAAATGATATAAGGCAAGGATAGAGAGAGGGAAAGAAGAGAGCAAAGTATGAAAGGATGGATGAATAGATTAAAGGGAAAGGGGAGGACATAATTGTTTAAATGAAAAGGATGGAATCACAGGACAAGGCAAGAATGTATAGATGGGTAGGAAAGAAAGGAAGCAAGCCTGAAGAATGTATGGGTTGAAGGAGATGAAGGATATGGAAAGACAAAGAAAGAGTTGATGAAAACATGCTTTCTACCCAACAAAATTAACAAGGTTCATCTTCTCACAAAGACCATTAACGACTTCGGACGTTCCGCCGCCCTGTCGCTCAACGAGACATGGCTATGTGAACGTGTCCCCGATGGCGCCGTAATGCTTCTGGGCTTCCAACTGCACCGAGCGGACCGCGTCACGGAGCTATCAGGGAAAACAAAAGGTGGCGGAATATGCTTCTATATCAACAAAAATTGGTGCGCCGATGTCTCGGAACAACACACTTGGAGTCGCTGTTTTTGAACTGTAAGCCATTGTACTCACCACACGAGCTCGGCTCTTTCATCTTCGGCGGTGTCAACATTCCTCCCGAGGATAATTATTTATTATAATAATTAACGCCGCACTGCTAACGCTCGGTGGACAAGTAAACGAACTTGACAAAAGGAACCCAGATTCACTCCTCATTATTCTTGGGGACTTGAACAAAGCTAAACTCAACCACGAACTCCCTAAATACAAGCAGCACATTGTCCTACCAGGGAAAACAACATTCTTGACAACTGCTATACCACGCTAAATGACACATACCGTGCTATCCCCCGTGTAGCTCTGGGCTTGTCTGATCATTGCTGAATTCACTTAATACCAACATACAGGCACAAACTTCAATGTGCGAAGCCTATGATGAAAACAGTGAAGAAGTGGACCAATGATGCAAAAATAGACTGCACAGACTGGACTGTCTTTGAAACTTCAAATGGCAGCCTGGATGAATATACGGACAGTGTCACATCGTATATCAGTTTCTGTGAAGATGTGTGTGTACCAACAAAGACATTTTGCTTGTTCACTGCTAAACATAAGCAACTTTGCCAGGCTGAAAAGAACGCCTATCGAAGTTGGAGACGTAGCCCTGAAATCAGCTGACAAAAGAAATTAACATTGCAAAGAGAAATTATGCAGGAAAGGAAAAAACAGTTTACTGCCAACGACTAAGTCAGTCTGGCGAGGATTAAAATACTGCTGAACATGTTGGAAAACGTACACCGTGGTTGGAAACATGGGTAGGACTAAATGGAACAGTCCTTAAATGGTTCAGGTCCTACCTGGAGGGAAAGGAGTTATTTTGTAACCATTGGAAGTGTTCAATCTCATCGAATGGCAATGACCTATGGGGTCCCTCAAGGGTCAGTTCTTGGACCCCTCCTGCTCAGCCTGTATATGCTATCCTTGGGGCAAATTATTCCTAACTTTAATTTTGATTATCATAGCTATGCAGATGACACACAGTTATAACTAGCAGTGTCTCCAGATGACTACAGTTCAATTGAGGTGTTGTGTCACTGTCTAAAACAGATCAAAACAATTATATAAAATAATAAATAAACAAATAACCATGACAACATAATGACACTTTCCTACCGCTTTCATGATTGGTAAACATGGCAATGAAATCCACCTGTCTCCAACTCTTTTCTCCATCGACGTCTGTAGCTATGATAACACATCGTTCGTCTCCACATCCGTCAGTAACTAACTAACTCCCCCCCCCCCCCCCCCCGTTGTTTCATCTGTAACTATGACAACAGCATTTTTTTGTGTTAAATGTGTGCGCGCGTTCTCCTTGGGGAACGTCTAGTCCCGACCCGACCACTGTCTTTGTGGACATGAGGGTGCTGCGTCACGACAGGTGCAATAAACCACGCCAGCTAATGCTAACAGGCTAATTGAAAAGTTCATCCATCCATTTTCTGAGCCGCTTCTCCTCACTAGGGTCACGGGCGTGCTGGAGCCTATCCCAGCTGTCATCGGGCAGGAGGCGGGGTACACCCTGAACTGGTTGCCAGCCAATTGCAGAAATTTAAAAGTTGTCAAATGTTTGTTTGTTGTTGTTTCAGGGTGAGACGAGTCGAGAGGGGATCACCTCACAGTTTGCCCTGATGGAAGGGAAGGTGAGTGTTCAATCTCATTGAATGTCAATGACCTATGGGATTCCTCAATGGTCAGTTCTTGTACCCCTCCTGTTCAGCCTGTATATGCTACCCTTGGGACAAATTCTTCAGAACTTTAATTTTTAACTATCATAGCTATGCAGATGACACACAGTTATATCTAGCAGTGTCTCCAGATGATTACAGTTCAATTGAGGTGTTGTGTCACTGTCTAAAACAGATAAATAACTGGATGAGCCAATTTTTTTCTTCAATTAAACCACAACAAAACTAAGATAATTGTTTTTGGCAATAAAGAAAAGAGGATTGCTGTTAGTAAATACCTGGAGTCACTCTCTTTAAAAACCAAAACCAAGTCCGAAACCTTGGTGTTCTGATAGATTCTGACCTGACTTTCAACAGTCATATCAAATCAATTACTACAATTACTGCCTTCTACCATCTGAAGAACATATCCAGAGTGAAGGCTTGCATGCGTCAAGCAGACCAGGAGAAGCTCATCTGTTGGATTTATCTCACCAAACATTATAATGAATAAAAACAAAAGGAATGAAGACGTTGGTCATTTTACTCATGAGGAGGGCGCATGGGAGATTGTTCAGGTTACAGCCTCTCAACACGCTCTAAACAATCTCTCCCGTCGCTCCTGCATTTATTTGAAAATAGGGAGGTTTCTAAGTTTACAAGACATAACGTACTAAGCTACAAGACACAACACACTAAGGGTAGGGTTTCAAGGTGAAAACATGGCACCTGCCACGTCCCGGCCACGTCCTTCTCTCAGATGATTCCTGCTGAGTCATCTTCTTGAAGGCGAGACATCTTTCTTTCTAAACATTGTCCATAATACTAATGCAAGCTAAGCAAATAAATGATAACTTCTACAATATATCTAACATCATCCATGCTTTTATCTCAAGTAAAGTTATCTCAAGTACTATTGTAATGGTCTTCAGACTGGACTCCCTAAAAAGAGCATTAGACAGCTGCAGCTCGGGTTCTGACCAGAACAAAGAGGTCAGAGCATATTGCTCCAATTCTAAAGTCTTTACACTGGCTTCCAGTCAGCTTCAGAATAGATTTTAAGGTTCTGCTAGTGGTCTATAAATCACTAAACAGTTTAGGTCCTGATACATGAATGAAATGCTAATGGAATATAAACCCAGTACCGCTCTGAGATGATCGAGAGACTCAGGTCAAATAGTGGAGCACAGAGTCCAAAGCAAACATGGTGAAGCGGCATTTAGCAATTATGCTGCACACAAATGGAATAAGTTGCCAAAATAAGTGACATCAGCCCCAAGTGTGCATATTTTTAAGTCAAGGTTAAAAACTCTTCTTTTTTTCCCCATGCTTTTTAGAGAATTTCCAATTTTAAATTATATTTCTTGCACTGTACGCCGTTTTAATTGTATTTTTATTTTGTTTCCTCTGTTTTAAAATTTTTATAAGCTCTTTTTTTCTTTGTTTTTAAATGCTTTTCATGTAAAGCACATTGGGTTACCTTGTGTATGATATGCGCTGTATAAATAAATTAGCTTGGCTTTGCTAGCGACTTGAACACCTTCTACTGCAGATTTTAAAAGGATACTTTCACACCCCACACCCAACCAGCTGCACCACCAACCAACATCGCACCTCTGACTTGTTCGTCATGAACAGGATGCGTGACGTAGCTTCAAACTACAAAAGGTCAACAAAGCAGTGGGCCCAGACCTTGTGTCCCCGTCCTGCCTCAAATTCTGTGCGGACCAGCTCGCTCCAGTCTTCACACAGATCTTCACTCGATCTCTGGAACTGTGTGAGGTACCATCATGTTTTAAATGCTCCACCATCATCCCAGTCCCAAAGAAAAAATCTCGGTCTGAATGACTACAGGCCTGTCGCCATGACATCTGTGGTCATGAAATCCTGTGAACACATCGCACTGGGCCAACTTAAGAGCGTCACAGGACCCCTGCTGGACCCCCTGCAGCAACCTGGGACTGCACTTCCTGTTCGTGGACTTCAGCTCTGCATTCAACATCATCATCCCCGAACTCCTCTCCTCCCACCTTCTCCAGCTCAGCATATTATATATATATATATATATATATATGCGTGTGTGTGATTGTGTGGCACAGTAGTTGGTGGGACTAAATGAGGCATGAAAGACAAGCTCAATGTCCTCCAATGCTTCAGGCTGCTTGCTAATCAAACATCTGTTGGCCTGCAGCACCAACATGAGCGCACACCGCACGCACGCACACACACGCAATACATGCACAGCACCACACCAACATACACACACCAACTAATGTACGTACATAAAAACATGTGCACACAAATATGCATACCAACTAATGCATGCACGCATCCACACCTACGAACTGATGTACTACACACAGACCACCACACATCAACACACACTAACCAACACATGCAGTTGTGCTAGGGTTGGGCATCGAGAAATCGATTGGAACAGGGACAAACGTTGCAGTTCTCCCAGAATCGTTCAAATTAAAAACATTTAGGTTCCCAGTTTCGATACCTACAGTTCGCCGACTCGAAGAAGAGTAGCGAAAACCAATGAAGAAGAACGTGCATGAAGACGTTTATTTTAGTCTTCAAACCAACGTAATAGCAGACGACAGAAAAAAAAAAGCTTAAAATTGAGCGAAAACTTCATAATGAATTGGGACAAAATTCACATAAACATTGTCTCACAGTATCACCAACACTAACCTTTTGCCTCATCGGTGGGTAGGTAAAGGAATCAATGTTTTAAAGCATTTGGTTTCATTGCGTTTGTTTTCAAAATTCACCAGTGTCGTGTGAAGTTAATTGTGCCAAAATGGTGAGTTCCGGTACGTACCCTTCAAAATAAAAGATGTCAAGCTTAAAAGGACATCAACATCCACTCCCGTGTCATCCTCTAATCAACACACACACACCAACTAACATGTATGTACACACAACAAACACTCCAACCAACACATGCACACTAACATGCAGACACCACCTGCTATGATTTTCTCAATCTGCACCCTGAGTCCCATTGGTTGGAGCACCTGTCTTGGTCCTGGACACTGGCTTCTGACTGGACGGTGAGTGTGACCGGGCCAAATATTTCAAACCAGACAAGAGATCAATGACTGCCAGCCACCATGCTTGGCAGCTTCTACACTAAGACACACACGCCTCGGTTCTAGCAACACTTACACGCACGCACCGACTATAGCAAAGTAGCTTCCTACCTGACTCGTTGCTCTCGGAATCCATCTTGTAGGAGATGAAACAGCACTTGGCCTGTCAGGTGGACGTTGATGTCTCTGTCTCTTGGTCTCTCTCTTTCTTTCTCTGTGTTTGTCCTGTGTCTCGCCCTTGCTTGCCCACTCCCTCTCTGACCTTGCAGTGTTTCCCCTCAGCACGCTGTAGGTGAAGCCGCAGTGCTACAGACCCATTCCAAAAAAAATTTGTATCATGCAAATGTTTATTTCCTGAATTCCATTCAAAATGTAAAATTGTCAACAATTATAGATTCAGGGCCCACAATTTAAGCAATTTCAAGTATTTCTTTGTATATTTCTTTTTCAGCGACAGTTTTTCGCTTCGTTCTTTTCTCCTTCACCAGCTTCGCTAACAGCGGTAACTTGCAGAGACCATTTGAGATTCTCACAGCTACGTCAACGGGAACTCGTCTGTCATGGAGAATCCAGGCTCCGCGCTGAGTAGCCGCTGATGGGACAAAAAAATAAATAAAAATCAGATTCCTCAACCTCGACAGATGATTTACTTGACTCAACAGAGACACTGGCCAGTGTCCTCCTCTCAATCAACAATAAATTGCCAATTACACTCGACTTGCTTCGCCAAAAGCTCACCAAGCTCAAAAACAAAAAAAACTTGTTTACAGTTTCCCGAGGAAATCAACGATAGGCATAAAATCTTGTACCCGTGGACTTCCGATTGGCGATGAGAGCGTGAAAAGCGTGAGCGTGTTGGTGGCTCCTCCAGCTAAGTTGTTAAAATTACGATACTCATCAAAGTAATACTCTCCTTACACACCAATAATAGTTGGTCTTCCAGCGACTGGTACGCACATTGTTTTTGTGAAGAAAAATGCCATCGAAAAAGCCAAATGCAAAGCTAGCCGCGCCTGAAGCGGTGCTGACCGCGATTGCATCGTTGGACGCCAAACTGACCCAAATTAAAACTGATATTTGCAACCCTCTGCGAGGCGAAATGGCTCCATTAAGGGCCGAAACCATATCTGCTCTGAGACGGGAGATAGAAAAACATAACAAGCAACTTAAAGATATGGGAGACTCGGCCACAAATACGCCGAGCTCAGTGGTGGAACAGTCACGCTGCTTTTGGGACAAGTGGAGCAACTAACTGAATAATGCATAGACTTGGAAGGTCAGTCAAAGAGGAAGAATATAAAGATAGTTGGTGTGCCAGAAGGTAAAGAAAGAAAATGGACAACGTGTTAGTGATTGTGTAGCACAACTGCTACGTGACGTATTGAACCTGGAGAAAACACCACTGCTGGATCGAGCACATAGAGCACTGTGGGTCCAACAAGGAGACAACGCTCCTCCGCCACACTTAATTGCCAGGCTCCACTACTGTCACACCATGGAGGAAATTCTTCGAAAAGTGTCATGCAAGAGGAAATTGATGCGTGGTGACAACCGCATTCTGATTTTTCAGGATTTACCCATGGCCACTGTGAAACATCGCACGGCGTTGACACCAGTCAGTAATATGCTGTGCGACAAACCCGGAGTTAAATTCGGTCTTCTACACCCGGCCAAACTTAAGAGTCACACACACAACGGTAAGGAGTGGATGTTCATAGACCCCAATCAAGCACGTCGCTACGCGGAAGAACAAATCTAAGCCACATACCATGTTCGATAAGCATTTGGATACAAGTTTCCAGACACTTGTTTATGCAGGCTGCTCAGACCCGCTGAGGAATGGTTGACACAAGCAAAAGTTACTGACTTAGTATCGAACAAAGAATCTCATTGTCATATAGCGCAATAAAGGGGATGTGTCCAACATCTACTGCTTCAATTAAAGAGTGTGGAAAAAGAAGCCCTAACCACATGCACAGAAATGCTTATTTTCATATGCGCTGATCATTAACAAAAAAACTATTCAGCAGAAATGGAAGGGCAAAGACTTTCCGGTATTGAAAATGCTGCTCACAGAGCTCACAAACACACTTCATTTCGAGAAAATCCGATGTGCAATTAAGGGAAGCTGGATGATTTCAAACAAATTCGGCAACCCTTTCTCTCACATCTCAGCAAGGTATAATCTTGGTGTTTCACATAATTGGATGTCCACCCCCACCCCAATTTTTATTTATTTATTTTGATGCTGGGCCCTGTTAAACAAAAGAATTAGGCAACATTCTTCTGCTTGTGTGTTTAGGTTTGATGCTTCCAATAAAAGTATTTGAAACAAAATCTTGTACCCGTTGATGAAGAACCATCGTGAGAAAGGCAAACGAGCGTGGTTGGTTGTCTACAAGCTATATCGACGGCCAACTGTTTCGTGATGCCATCACGCCCTAGTTCTTCTAGATAAGCACTTCTCCTGATTTGTTGTCGTTATTACCGTATATTCTCACGTATAACGCGCATTTTCCCCCCAAAAAATTGTCACTTCACTTCATTTCGAGAAAACATGATGTGCAATTAAGGGAAGCTGGATGATTTCAAACAAATTTGGCAACCCTTTCTTTCACACATTTTTTCATTTTATAAATGTATGTTATTAAAAAGCTGTACACTTTCATTCCAAAATGCTACCACCGTCGAAAGGTTATGAGAAAGGTGTACATTTTCATTCTAATATGCCACCTAGTGGTTATAAAATAGGTATAGCCTCCACTTTCATTCAAATATGACAGGGATACATATGAGTGCATATATGTACAGTTGTGCTGATAAATTTACATACCCTGGGAGAATTTGTGATTTATTTATTTATTTTTATTTTTGTTTTTAAAAACATGACTGATGACTGAACAACAACCGTTAATTTCTTCATGGTTATGTTTTGTTTAATAATGCTTTTCTGAAACGCTTGACCGTTTAATTTAAAATAAAATGTATTTCGCCTGGTCCTTAATGTTTTCTTTAAAGAATTGGACCCATCTTACAAATTCTGCCTGCGTAATGAAATATATAAGCACAACTGTTTTCTCTAATTTACTAAATAAAAGTAGGGCTGCAAATTTCAAAATAAGAGCACTTTAAAAAAAATTATTACGCGTTCAAATAAAGTGCTTAACTTCAAAATAATTGTTTGGGGAAAAAAACTAACAAAATACAGACTTCATGTTTTGATCATATGGGTAGAAGCAAAATCATGCATTGTAAAAATGCATTATACATAGGTGGAAGGGTTTTCCAGTGTTTTGAGGTCAACTTTGGGGGTGCGTATTATACATGGGTGTGAATTATACACGAGAAATTACGGTAATAGTCAAAAGCTTGTATTTTGTTTCATGCTTTTTGCTTAAACAAAACCCTTTTTGCTTAAACAAAAGAACGGAATCACACATGCACCAGCATGAATTCTCACTCTCACTGTTTTCCTGCTCGGTTTGTTCCCACACACGCTAAACAAAATTCTCACAATACTCTCCCTGTGCACTACAAACAACTATCACACACCATATCACCACCCTTATTGCTGTTTGTTTTCTATGCTCTATGTTTGTTTGCTACCCTCCTATGTATCCTGGCTTTGCTGTACTTAAATGTTTTTTAAAGAGGGTGATAAGGATGATATATTTAACACAATACCATAACATTTCCTGCAAATTTAAAATTACTATACAAAAACCCATTATATGTCTCACGTAACCTTTGTGTCATGGAATTGCAATGGCATTCGATCACAGGAAAAGAGAATTAAGATTATATCACTAGATTTAAAACAGACCTCCTCCTACTACAAGAAACACACATTGAATCAGTAGAAAAATGCCTCATTGACTAATTTTATTCAGCCTATCTCAGCTTTTTATAACAGCAGACAAAGAGGAGTCTCAATACTAGTTTGTAAAAGACTACTTTTTACAATAAATAGAACAGTATCAGATCCAGAAGGCCGATACATAATAAAACAAGCTACAATAGTTAAACTATGCATAATTGTCAATGTATACACTCCTAATAAAGATGACGCAGCCATTTTCACGGGTTATTTTCACACTTGTTTAACTTGGTAATTCCATTATAATTATCATGGGAGGAGACTATAACCTGACTCTAAAACCCTTTATAGCTCGCTCAAATCTCAGAAATAGCAAATCAACCGCAATGCGTCAATATATTAGAGCAGCATATGGACGACTTTGGACTTGTTGACATATGGAGGATAAAAGAAACGTACAAAACGAGAATTCATATTTTCTCTTCGGTACACCGCTCTTAAGAGAGTTTCCTCTCAAGCAATTCGGCAGCTTAAAGAATTACCTCCAAAATACATCAAATCATCATCAGTGACCACGGACCAATTTCTCTCTACCTAAAATTTGAGTCAAATCTGGGACCGCCACCAACATGGCAATTTAACACGTCCCTACTGAAAGACTGATTCATTTGTGAGGAAAGAATGGGATGATTTTTTTTTAATTCAATGACTACCCAACCATACCCGCATCTCTGCTGTGGGAAACTGGGAAATCTGTAATGAGAGGTCAAATCATATCATACTCTTCATAGAAGAAAAAACAAGAACTAAAATTAGAAAATGAAATTGAGTAAAAAAAAAAAAAATTAAGCATCTCACAGAAGAATGTGCAATTAATCCGACATACGCTTAGAAACCAACTTCAAAAGGCAAAATATCAATTAGACGTCATATCAAAAAGAACAGAATTTCTACAACAACAGTTAAGATACACTAACTTTGAGTAGAATAATAAATCAGGCAAATTTCTTGCGAACCAACTTCAACGCAATAAAGAAAAATCATTAATTACAGCCATTCAAGATTCGAAACGGCAGCTGTACACAGTCACCGCTAGAAATAAATGTAATATTTTACAATTATAATAGCAGCTTATACGCATTTTCGAGCAATCCAGACCAAAAAGAAATTGAAACCTTTATTAATGATCGAAACAGTCCTCAATAGATACAAAAATTAAAGACCGTCTTGATGCTCCTTCAACCATCATACATAATGCATTAACAAATTATTATTACAATTAGCAATCAAGAAGCGCGCCTGGCCCGGACAGAATTTCTGTCGTATTCATTAAACATTTCTAGCTAATACTTGCACCTCTATTTTTCAGAACAGTCAAGGAGATAAAAGATAAAGGTCAAATTAGTAGCAATATGAACACAGCTTCAATTAAATTTACGACTAAAATCAGGCAAAGACCCCACTCTCCCAGCTAATTATCGGCCCTTGTAACTGATTAATGTAGATATCAAGATTATCTAGAAAGCCCTTGCAGTGAGACTTGCAAAGGTACTCGCGTCAATAATCCACCTTGACCAGTTACATTCAAGGCAGACGTTCCAAAAATAATGTCAGACGTCTATTAAATTTAATAAGCATGTCAGCGTAGAAATCGAAAAGCAATTATGATGTCACTGACGCAGAGACAACCTTCAATAAAGTTAACTGGTCTTTCCTGTTTGCAGTACTTTCGCAAATTTGGCTTTGGGGACTCATTTATACATTGGATAGCAACCTTAGACAACTCGCCAAAAGCGACAGTCACCACGAATAGGATCACATCACAAAGTTTTACTCTACAAAGAGGAACCAGACAAGGGTGTCCACTTTCACCTATGCTATTGGCAATATTCATCGAACCACTTGCATCCGCTATACCTCAGAGAACAAAAACACAAAATTATTTTGCATGCTGATGATATTCTTCTTTATTTACAGGAACCCAAGTCATCTCATCAAGCAGTCCTCCATCTCATTAAAACATGTTCACAATTATCTGATTACTCTATAACTGGGCCAAAATCAGCAAATTCATGGAATCATGCAGATCAAATCCCATATTACCCCATTCCTATAGGAAACATTAAGTATTTAGATATTAATATTTCGCCAAAACTCACAGAGCTAACCAATCTAAATTACACACCACTTCTGGTAAGAATCTCACCTGACTTAATACGCTGCAATAACTTGCCTATCTCACTACTGGGAAGAATAGCCACAATAAAAATGTAAACGTTACCTCAAATAAATGATTTATTCTCAATGATTCTATTTAGGACTACATATATTAAATGGTTCCAAACATTAGATTCTGCCATAATAAATCTTTATTAAAAAAATAAAGAAAAACAGAAAGTAAACAGGAGGGAGGCCTAAATGCTCCCAATTTTAAACACTATTATTTAGCTGTCAAATTACAATACCTCATCAAATGGATGCACCACATCATTCTTGGCTAGAATTGGAACAGACAGACTGCAACAACATCAAACTCTCAAAAGTCCCATTTATTTGTACAAGTCTTAAACATCATAAATGTTTCAAGAACCCAATAATCGCATCCACCTTAACAGCTTGGTGGAAAAGTCTAGAAGTTACAGAATCTCAATTAGCTCCCAGTATGCTCTCCCCAATCTGGCACAATCCAGATTTCGAAATCAACAATATACCCCTTTATTTTAGCATATTGACCACCTACAAATATTTAACAATAATATTTTTATGACACGTGATGAACTTTCAAATAACAAGCAGAAACATCCTTCAATACAATAAATTAAAAGCAGCAATTAAAAAAAAATACCAACACTCTAGAGCACCCTTTAATCACCGGAGTTTGTTAAGCAAATAGTGCAGCTTCTACTGTAAAGGAAAATAAATAAATAAATAAATCTCTCAAAAGTTTATAATCTCATGCACAAAATCAATGCACTTACCAATCACTAAATGGGAAGAAGACCCATGTCTGCTGACCGTAATTACTGGATACAGATGTGTAAAAATACATTTGGGATGACAAAAAAAAAACAACAACACTAATTTACAGCTTATACAACATACAGTAAAGTGCTCCATAGAACACACTTTAATCAATACACTATGCACAAAACGGGCTTCTCTCCAGCTAATATATGCACGCAACGCACCAAATTTATTTTAATGCTATATGGGAATGCACACCAATTCAATGCTTTTGGACTTTGGTCAATTTGGACAATTCTGAGGCAAATCTGGCCTCGCCTGTGTGGAGTTTGCATGTTCTCCCCATGCCTGCGTGGGTTTTCTCCAGGTACTGCAGTTCCCTACCACATCCCAAAAACATGCATGGTGGGTTCATTTAAAATGCTAAATTTCCCATAGGTGTGAATGTGAGTGTCAATGATTGTTTGTCTGTATGTGCCTTGCGATTAGCTGGCAACCAGTTCAGGGAGTACCCCGTCTCTCACCCAGAGTCAGCTGGGATAGGCAACAGCACGCCGCGACCCTCGTGAGGATAAGCGGTTGGCGAAGTAGCGAATCGGCAGCACAAACACTGATTTCTCAACATACCTGCTCGACCTTTTCGTTTCGTCTGTTACGCCGCAAACCCCTTCCCCGATTCGCTGACAAGTTTCAGTTTAAAATATCCACCAATAAGCCTCGTCGCTCTTAAATTCCAAGGAGTTCTACAACAGGCATTTCTCCTTCTTTGAAGCTGTTTCACTTACCGCCTGCTGACTGCTCACATGGCAGCTACGGTTTTGTCCAACATAATGACTTAATTGAGGTGGTTAACACGGAGGATAATGAGAGCCTCCAGACTACAATTCATGTGCGCACACACTATGATTATTTTTAATAGCAGTCATCATCTACTTCCTGTCCCAGAGAAGTGTGGAGGTGCACAGTGCACACGTTAATAATTGTAGGAATGATAAGCATTTTGAACTCCTGATCTAGATGAGATACTGTAAACCTTAAAGTCAGTCAGAGGTCGCCTGATGAAGACATTTAGGACAAACGTATGCTTTCAACTAGGACTCCAAAATATGGCCTTGAAATAAGCCGCTTGGCTCCCTGAGTTCACAACGTCAGTCGTGTCGCAGTGTCAACAATAGACGTTACACCGATTTTATCGGTATCGGCCGATATTTAGCATTTTATGCTGATAAGCTTTAACGTCATAATTCGCCGATCCGATCAATCCGCAAAAGACATTTACTCCGCGTCGCCACGTGCACAGTATATTTGAATCCAAAAGCTGGTTTAGTTTTAGCCTTGTCGTATGTCTTTTGACATAGTATTGGAAATATCTGACGGCCAATAAAGTTATTTAACATTTGTTTTTGTTTTTTTTAAAACATGGCGGTGTGGAATAGACAACACGTCTGAGACAGACAACACGTAATGCCCGGCTCAAACTACAAGACAAATTAGCTCTTTCACGATTACACTGTCAGACTACAGCAATAAAAACCGATGTGCTAGGTACTGTATGTCGGCGCCCTAAAAAACAGGCAACACTGTTTATTCATGTGACGTACCACCCAAGTGACTATGTGCAAAGCATAAAACTGCGAGGCGCAGTGAGCACACCCAGTCACTCTCTGTTGCGAGCAAAAGTAGCATTAGCAGTTAGCCACTGGTAGCAGTGAGGCCACCAGACCAAAGCAACAGTAAATCGTGTCTTCATTATTCAGGTGGTTTGTAAAACGGCAGAACAACAATCTGTATTGTTACGAAAGATGTACATTTAAAAGTACCAATAATGTTAACAGGGTATGGAGCATCATAACTGGAGAAAGATAATGTTTACAATCCAAGGTGTCTTTATTATTCTCGAGGGGGCAGTTTGATTATCATTATTACTATTATCATCTTATACCTCCAAAAATAATCAGGACTTAAATCTAATGCACTTTTGTGTTATATTTTTCTACATTTGTTACATTGAGAGAAAATTGTTCTTACATTTGTCTGTATTTATTTTGGTTTATGTGCCTTATTTGCTTAGTATGCTAATATCATGTTGGGGTTACTGTTTTAAATATTGACTATGAGGAGTGTTGTTGGCAAAAGGTGTTAATAAAATGTTGAACTACTTTCTAGATTCTTCAGTCTTCAGTACAGATGCTTTAAAACTGGCTATTTAAAAAAGTTTAAATACAAACAAATTGTGATAATATTCAAGATCGGACGTTATGAAAATAATTTGATTTTCTTTGGCAGGTGGCCCAGCCCTATGACCTAGTCTTAATTCTAGCTCCTTCACACCAAACTCATCCAAGCATGACATCATCACGCTTGCTTTTGGAACAGTGAATGAACTTACTTATCCTGTGTTCCACCAAAATTGGAAGCATATTCAACAATACTTTGACTTGTAAGTTTAATTTGTTTCGTGACCACACTCTTGAATACGGATCGACCGATTCATCGGCTAGCCAATATTAGCCAGTTTAGACTTTTAACTTAAAGTTAAGTTCAACAAATACTAAAGAACAAAGTACTGTAAAACAGTCAAATGTTCTGAATGTTATTCATATCGTTATTGTTGTAAGAGTTAAGTGACAAAAAAAAAAAAAAATTTTCATTATGTATATTTTTTTTAATTAATCGGCTGGTTCAGCGGTTATCAGAATTGGCATCGGCCTTAAAAAACATCCATATCCAGCGGACCCTACTATTAACTCAAATCATCTTTCCCTGTTGATATGAATAGAAATGTAATTAATTTGTTCCAACCGCCCCAAAGAACACCAAGAGGTTTTTTTTCTCTCTTTTCTTAAAGGGCAACTAAACCCTAGATGTTATAGTGTGACTGTACATATCTTTATCTGATGCAGTTTACTTAAATCTACTTAATACTGTATTTGGGTTAAATAAATATGTTTAAAACTCCGCATCTACTCACCTACAGAGGATTTATGTCATATGTGCAAAAGTCGCAAGAATGTGACGTGTATCAGTCCATCCTTCCGGCACTAGTGGCGTAGCGACTAACAGCTTGCGTTGGCCATTCACCCACGGCACTCAGGCTAGGGACGCACAACCACTCAGCCGTCACCGGCAAAAGGGAGGAATTGACTGTTTGTTAAAAATGGTTTGGTCGGAACTGCAACTGTGTTAAGGCTCTTTTCCACTGCACTTGGCAAGGTGTCTGACGCCCTCGACTTTCCCATTCATTGTGTGTGAGCTGCGGGGAGGATAAGCACATTTTGACGTGAGGCTGACCGTTGTGTCACTGGGACAGAAATATCTTTTATTCTGGAGCATTGACGTGGTGAGGTCAAAAAGCTCCTCCAATGGGAGCAGGGCTGGCGGAGTGATTTCTGAATGCTATTTTGACAGACATGTACTGTAAACGGACGGCAAAGGGGAAATGGAGGAAGACATAATTGCGGTGTCCAACTATCCCGAATTTTGGGCCAAAAGAAAAATGATATACAGAGACATCTCTGCAGGAGGCTTTCAAAGTCCGTTTAAAAGCTTCCTGCTCAGCCCGAAATACACCTCGAAGCACTCTTCCTGGAACTACAAAGGTCATGAATGAGTTTAAACTCCGACAAGCGGACGTGAAATTAGGATGGGATATTCCCATTCCCTTTTTCTTTGCTGCTGCGTCACCTCGTCCTCAAAATAAGCAAAGTTAGGGCTTTCTTTGCCAACAATGACAAATAAATATTGCAGAGTTAGGGTCCACTCAACAGGGACAGCCTCCTCACTTCCTTTGAGGCTGTTACGTTACTACCTTCAAATATGGGATGGGAGCACTCCCGTTGCAGTCGTCATTGCGCTTTGACACAGTGTGAAAAGGCCTTCAGGCTGTCAGCATCAAGGATATGCGTGCAGATTAATTTTCCCGTTTTAAATCGCCTTGGAAAAGGTAGTCCGCCGGCTGTCGCAAGCTTACCGGGCACTCGGCTAGTCGCTAGCCGCTAACGCCGGTGAGCTACCGCCGTATTCTACCATATCGTCACCTTGTTAATGCTACAGCATGCTCCTGAAGTCAAACGAAATGGTTAAAGTTTCAGAGAACAAAAAGCACTACTGTCAAGCCTTTGTCCCTTTTTTGTGCCTTTGTGTGAGGCTTCTATAATAAAGTATAAGCCCGTGTGATCGGCAGCTGCACACGGCACCGCTATACGAAGCATTGGGCAAAATGAAACGCAACAAGGAGAATCTTTCTGCTTGTGTAAACATTATGTCAACAAAAAATATTTCGACACATTGCCTATTCTATTTTGGAGCTTGTGGATGATCAAATGCTGACTTGGAGCCAGTCACAAAGCCACAATCGTATGACATAACTCCTTTCAACTGCATTTCCATTCTTTTTCGGGTGTACGAACTGTGCCAAGTTTTAAACGCAGGATGGTTACATAAATGTACTTACAATTGCTATGCTCTATGCCTGGCATAACCCCCATTGTATATTTAAATACAAGACATACTTCATCCTAAAATCATCGCCAGTTTAATGCTAGCACTCAATGGAAAACCCTATTGACGGTCTAGGAAACATTAGCATGAGACATCATGGGAGGTATTTACCTTCAAATAACGAATATTCACATACAAAAGCTGTAGTAACACAGACAGACAGATAATACTCACAGCCATATAGTCTTCCTAATCTGTGAAAAATTAATTCTATTAATAAAGTTTGCCACTTCTACTCTTTTTTATGTTAATGTTAATGTATCTCCGTGTGAGCAACACACTGCCCCTAAGAGGCCAAGGTGTGAACAGCAGGAATGGCAGGTATTTATTTTTATTGTTTTTATTGCTATTATTTTAATATATTTTTATATTACTTGTCTTTTTTTGTGGTTGTTCTTTAAAGTTACATTTAAAGTTGAGTAAAGCTATTGTGTGCAACTAAGTTTGGTCCGACACAGTTCATTCTACTTGAATTAACCAGATGCCTTAAATTGCCACAAAGCTTATTGTAACCTTGACAACAATATTATTTATAATATTTAAGTGTCATCTTGAGTAGATAGTTCAGTATTTACAGTGTTTCCCACAGGACTGGAATCTATTTGCGGTGGTGGGCCCGGCTGGTGGGATCGGGGGGGGGAATCTCTTTTTGTGCATCGATGTTTACAACAACAAAAAAAGGACGTTGATTTGGATAATAGAATACTGTGATTTTCTTTTGATGCGAATAATAAAATACATTTAATGACAATAAATTAATGTAGAGTTTAAACAAAGATAACAGATAACTGCTAAATCTATTAGTGGCAGCCAACATTCACTTGTGGTGGGCCGCCACAAATAAATGTATCCGTGGAAAACCGTGACATAGATTACAGTACTGTATTTAAAGTTAGTTGTGATTATGCCATGGACTTCCAGTTTTAAGGATTAAACGCTGACTCATCGTGTCCGTCTATCGCCATGAGAAATGACTGCATTCTTCAAAAGATTACTCAAGACATATCAAATATTTCGCTGAAAGATGTGATTAGTAGTATTCAAGCAAATCCATCCATGTCAATATATGAGTTCAATGTGGACTGATGGTCTCGTAGCTTGGCTGTTAGTTCATAATCATTCTTTGGTCAAGCCTACACTACACAATCGTCACAATCAATGATTGTGTAGTGTACGCAACCACAAGCAAAGCAAATTATATCAGCAAAGCACTCTCATTTTTTTCCCCTTCTACTGTGGTGACTTAGCGTTTGCGGGTGAACTTCGTTAGGGATGGCAACGAGGAGGTGAACACGACCACGTTATTTTTCGGATTTAAAAGAGGTTTTTGTGCTTTTTTTTTTTTTTAGTTGGAAAGGCAAACAAATGTAGAAACAAACTAAATCGATCACTCCGATAAGTTAAGGGAGCCCATGTTTTGTTTTAGTTAACTTGTCTACAGGACGCAGAAATTTAACGTACAGGTGTACACATGCTGTGCCCCACACACACACACACACACACAAACCTGCTTGCAAAATCACTCATTTATCCATTTAGTTACGGGCATAAAAACTCAGGTATTCACGACTCTTCAGTTCTATGAACCCCTAAGGAATATACTAAAATCACCAAGAAAAGCTGAATTTTCTGATATCTTTGGCATCCTCCCATGGATTGTCTACAATTACTATACTTTTTTTCATTTGCTACTCGGTGAACCCCTCCCCCGATTAGCTGACAAGTTCCAGCTAAAACTCTTCACAAATAAGCTCGTGCGGGCAGAAATTCAAAAGGTGTTCTCCAAGTCGACTCCCTAAAAATTACAGTGAAGTTTTAACTGCGTTACTCTCCTGAAAAGTCTCGACTTAAATAGCGTAAACTGAACATTATTTGTTAAAAGAGCAGTGTAGCCAGCAGAAGAGTTTGTGTATTTTAGTCATCAATTACTTTTTTCGTGAATTTATTTGCTTGAAGTGCTCATTCCATGTTTTTTCAAAAATTCTATCAAGGTGGCAGCCACTTGTCACATTGCTAGTTGTATCGTCTGTCTACATGTGTTGCTGCACCATTCGTATTCAAATATCCCTTGTTTAAAGGTCTACAACTACCACGACATCAATGTTAGTTTCCTTAGCCTAGCCGAGTTTTTTTTTTTATTATTATTGTGTGTTAGCATTAAGCAAGCAGTCTTTCATAAGGTAAACTTGTGGTTTGGTTAAATACACAATTCTTTGAAAAAAAAATTTGTTTGTTTGTTTGTTTTTTTTAACAGTTTTATAGTGGACTTCCATTGGGAGTGGCAATAAACAGCTTGAAGCAAACACATTTTGCCTCTTATTTGGAGAGGTTTGAGAACCATTGCAATACTCCATCAGTGGCCATTAATGTACATTAAAAAGTACATTTTCCATAATATATTCCCTTTAAACTAAAGAGTACGGCTGGGTATTGTTAAGAACCTCACGAGTCGATATTGATTTCGATTCAATTGGATTTGGATTTTTTATGTTACGATTCAATTTAATTTAAATTCTTTAGGTTGCGATTAAGTAACAAGTAGAAATAAAGAAATTAGAGTAGCTGTTGAAAATTGGAAAATATTTATTTTTTGCCGATGTTAAGTGGTCTGCCACCTCACATTTTTTTTTAGAAATAAAAACGGGAAAAAAATGCACAATAACTTATTTGTGCATATGGAATGCAAAGGTTGACAGTTCTTTATAATCACTGAAAAAGTCAAAAAATAAAAATAAATAAATAATAATAATACAGCCTAAAGCACCATTCACTGTCCAGGAGGTGAATCAATTCAGAGGAATTGTTGACTTGGGGGTGGGAATATTGCGATGGATTGATTGATCGATAGTTTAACCCACCCCTATTAGAGGCGGTCAAACACATTTGTTTAGTTTGAGGATTTGATCAAGTTGGAGAATGCTGCAGCCCTTGCCAGGTGTCTGCCCACACGCTTGCAGTAAACTTAGAAGTCGCACAGCTTTACGAGACAGTAATCCGTCTTCCCGGACGGGTGAACGCAGCTTCTAAATCATTCCCGACAGCTTCCCCCCTCGCAGGTCACACAGGTGTACTCTTCGGGAGTTCACCGCCCAACACTCTTAACAGCTGTCAGAGTTTAGCAGGGTGTCAATCAACTGCTGTCACACGTCCATCCTTGACCGTGTGACCGGCAGTGGTGCCACAGTCCAAAGTCCACTCACTGACCTGGCATGTTGATCAACTCCACTGAATTGAGGTTTGTGTTGCGTTTATGTGCTGTCAGAGCAGACAATATTCCCATGATTTATTACAGCAATGTGAATAACTGTTTTTCACAAAACACCGGTAAATTTGAATTTAGAGTTGCACCCTTAGTGTAGTACCACCTTGTGCCACAACATATCAGGCAGCACTGAGCTCTACAGTTAGACATGCGTAATTTAAATGCAAGAAGAAGAGGCAGAGCAGGTCACCTACTAATAGTAGAGCCCAAAAGATTAGTTGCTGATTCAGATATTTGGCAGAAGAAAAATAAATAAATAAATAAATAAAATGAAAAATAAAAAATCTGATAACCGATTACTCGGCAGATTAATTCAGAAATATATACCGTATTTTCACGACCATAGGGTGCACCGTATGAAAAGGCTATTTCTGTATTTAACACATACATAAGGCGCACCCTGAACTAGTCGCCATCCAGTCGCAGGGCACATAAACAAACAATCATTCGCACTCACATTCACAGCTACGGGCAATTTAGAGTCTTCAATTAACTTACCATGCATGTTTTTGGAATGTGGGAGCAAACCGGAGTTCATGGAGAAAACCCACCTAGCCACGGGGAAAACATGCAAACTCCACACAGGCGAGGCCAGATTTGAACCTGGACCCTCAGAACTGTGAGGCAGACATGCTAGCCAGTCTTCCACCGTGCCGCCCACAGACAAGCACGTGCAAAAAAAATAATACATTAAAAAAAAAAGGTGACTGGAATTTGGCTAGCTTTTCTGGTTCTTTAGCGATAGTGAGGAACGGAAAGCCATTCACAGATGGCGAGTATGTCAAAACGTTCATGCTTGATGTGGCCAATGAACTTTTTGAGGACTTTTTCCGATAAAGATAAAATAATCAAGCAAATAAAAGACATCACTCTGTCAGCAAGAACCGTTCACGATCGTACCATCATGATGGCAAATCAAGTGCAGGAAACACAATTGAAGGACATAAACGCAGCGGCATACTTTTCCCTCGCTTTGGCTAAGTCAACAGACGTAAGCCATTTATCCCAGTTCAGTGTGATTGTAAGGTATGTTGCCGATGCCACATTGCGTGAGGAAAGTCTTGCTGTTTTGCCAATGAACGGGACAACAAGAGGGGAGGATTTTTTTCTTTCATTGATTTCGCTAAAGAAAAAAAAAATCTGTCGATTGGATCAACTTATTTCAGTGTGTACTGATGGTGCCCCGTGTATGGTGGGGAAAAACAGGGGATTTGTAGCGCTTCTTTGTGAACATTAAATTAGACCCATCCTAAGTTTTCATTGCATTCTACATCAGGAGGCGCTTTGTGCTCAACCGTGTGGCGAGCAGCTTAACGAGGTGACGGCTCTGGTCATTCGGGTGGTCAGCTTTATCGTTGCCCGAGTTTACAATGAACGCCAGTTTAAAACACTGCTGGATGAAGTTGGGAATAATTATCCCAGTCTGCTTTTGCAGAGCAATGTGCGTTGGTTGTCAAGACGGAAGGTGCTCAGCCGTTTTGCAGCTTGCCTGAGCGAAATACGGACTTTTCTTGAAATTAAAAACGTCGAGGACCCTGAGGTATCTAACACTGAATGGCTCCTGAAGTTTTACTATATCGTGGACATGACTGAACATCTGAACCAGCTCAATGTGAAAATGCAAGGTATTGGAAATACAATCTTATCCCTTCAACAAGCAGTGTTTGCATTTGAAAACAAGCTGGAAATCTTTATTGCGGATGTTGAAACATGTCGTCTGGTACATTTTGAAAGAATTTAAAGATGCGTGCACAGCACGCAACATTTTGATCTCCGGCAGCTAGTTGGCTTCACATCTAATCTTCTGCAGTGATTCAAAGCACGCTTTGGGGAATTTCGTGAGCGCACTTGTCTTTTTAAGTTTATCACTGACAGCACATGAGTGTGCTGTGGACAAAGCCGACCTGAGTTACATAACTGGTGTCTCCATCAGAGATTTTGAATTAGAAGTTGCTGACCTGAAAGCCTCAGACATGTGGGTGAACAAGTTCAAGTCACTGCACGACAGCAAGCAGAGCTGGCGAGTAAGCACAAGTGGACAGAAATGAAAACACTTCAACCGGCAGACCAGCTGATTGTCAAAACTTGGAACGCGCCTCCTGTCACATAACACGCACTGCAGTGTGTGTGTATTGCCGTATTGACCATGTTTGGGTCCACGTATGCATGTGCGCAGTCGTTCTTACATTGAAAAAAACATCAAGACCAACCTACGTTCACGTTTAACGGATTGAAGCCTCAACGCCTGTATGAAGCTAAACCTCACCACTTATCAACCAGACTACAAAGTCATCAGCAACACCATGCAGCACCAGAAGTCGCATTTACAGTAGCATTTTATTTATTATTGGTTAGCTTCAGTATAACAAAGTTATTAAAGAGTACATTATTATAGTCTAGATTGTTGGTCTTGCTTAAAAGATGCACACATTAGTTGTATTAAGTGTTAAAAAAAATATATGGCTCCCCGGCTCAGCACCTGTATGTTGGGGTTCACCCCGGTGGACGAGAGGGTAGCCTCCCTCCGCCTTCAGGTGGGGGGGACGGGTCCTGACTGTTGTTTGTGCCTATGCACCAAACACCAGTTCAGAGTACCCACCCTTTTTGGAGTCCTTGGAGGGGGTGCTGGAGAACGCTCCCGCTGGGGACTCCATCGTTCTGCTGGGGGACTTCAATGCTCACGTGGGCAATGACAGTGAGACCTGGAAGGGTGTGATTAGGAGGAACGGCCCCCCCCCCCCGATCAGAGTTCTGTTATTGGACTTCTGTGCTCGTCACGGATTGTCCATAACGAACACCATGTTCAAGCATAAGGGTGTCCACACGTGCACTTGGCACCAGGACACCCTAGGTCGTAGTTCGATGATCGACTTTGTGGTCGTGTCATCGGACTTGCGGCCGCATGTCTTGGACACTCGGGTAAAGAGAGGGGCGGAGCTGTCAACTGATCACCACCTGGTGGTGAGTTGGCTCCGATGGTGGGGGAAGATGCCGGTCCGACGTGGCAGGCCCAAACGTATTGTGAGGGTCTGCTGGGAACGACTGGCGGAATCCCCTGTCAGAAGGAGTTTCAACTCCCACCTCCGACAGAACTTTGCTCATGTTTCAGGGGAGGCGGGGGACATCGAGTCCGAGTGGACCATGTTCCGCGCCTCCATTGCTGAGGCCGTAAGGTGGTCGGTGCCTGTCGTGGCGGCAATCCCCGAACCTGTTGGTGGACACCAATGGTGAGGGATGCCGTCAAGCTGAAGAAGGAGTCCTATCGGGCCTTTTTGGCCTGTGGGACTCCTGAGGCAGCTGATGGGTACCGGCTGGCCAAGCGGAATGCAGCTTTGGTGGTCACTGAAGCAAAAACTCGCGGGCTCTCCTATCTCCGGGTTTGAGGTCCTCGGTGGCAGGGCCCCAGGGGTGGATGAGATTCGCCCGGAGTTCCTCAAGGCTCTGGATGTTGTCGGGCTGTCCTGGTTGACACACCTCTGCAACATCCCGTGGACATCAGGGACAGTGCCTCTGGATTGGCACACTGGGGTGGTGGTCCCCCTTTTTAAGAAGGGGGACCGGAGGGTGTGTTCCAACTACAGGGGGATCACACTCTTCAGCCTCCCTGGTAAGGTCTATTCAGGGGTGCTGGAGAGGAGGGTCCGTCGGGAAGTTGAATCCCAGATTCAGGAGGAGCAGTGTGGTTTTTGTCCTGGCCGTGGAACAGTGGACCAGCTCTACACCCTTGGCAGAGTCCTTGAGGGTGCATGGGAGTTCGCCCAACCAGTCTACATGTGTTTTGTGGACTTGGAGAAGGCGTTCGACAGTGTCCCTCGGCTGGTCCTGTGGGGGGGGTGCTTCGGGAGTATGGGGTACCGAACCCCCTGATACGGGCTGTTCGGTCCCTGTACGACCGGAGTCAAAGTTTGGTCCGCATATCCGGCAGGAAGTCGGACTCGTTTCCGGTGAGGGTTGGACTCCGCCAAGGCTGCCCTTTGTCACAGATTCTGTTCATAACTTTTATGGACAGAATTTCTAGGCACAGCCGAGGCGTAGAGGGGGTCCGGTTTGGTGGCCTCAGTATTGCATCTTTGCTTTTTGCAGATGATGTGGTTCTGTTGGCTTCATCAAGCAGTGACCTCCAACTCTCATTGGAGCAGTTCGCAGCCGAGTGTGCAGCGGCTGGGATGAGAATCAGCACCTCAAAATCTGAGACCATGGTCCTCAGTCGGAAAAGGGTGGCGTTCCCTCTCCAGGTCGGGGATGAGATCCTGCCCCAAGTGGAGGAGTTCAAGTATCTTGGGGTCTTGTTCACGAATGAGGGAAGAATGGAACGGGAGATCGACAGGGGGATCGGTGCAGCGTCTGCAGTGATGCAGACTTTGTATTGATCTGTTGTGGTAAAGAAGGAGCTAAGCCGAAAGGTGAAGCTCTCGATTTACCGGTCGATCTACGTTCCTACCCTCACCTATGGTCACGAGCTGTGGGTCGTGACCAAAAGAACGAGATCCCGGATACAAGCGGCCGAAATGAGTTTCCTCCGCAGGGTGTCCGGGCTCTCCCTTAGAGATAGGGTGAGAAGCTCGGTCATCCGGGATGATCTCAGAGTAGAGCTGTTGCTCCTTCGCATAGAGTGGACTGTCGCCCGCATGTGCGCGGGAATATAAGGACACCTTAATGGGGGAGAGGCAGGACAAGTGGCAGTGGGTCTGGTGGCGGGGTAGAGCTCGGTGTCATCCGCCTAACAATATAAGCGTAAATTGAATTTTTGGAAAATATTGCCGAGAGGAAGGATGTAGGTGATAAAAAGGAGGGGGCCCAAGGCAGAAGCCTGGGGGAGGCCAGGAGAAATGTGGGACGGGTGGGATTTAAATGATTTCATTTGAACAAACTTGGTCTGGCCAGACAAGTAAGAACTGAAACCACTGGAGGGGTGTGTATGTGTGTGTGTGTGTGTGTGTAGTGCCAATGTGGTGGAGTCTGTTCAGGAGGATGTGTGCGAAATGATGTCAAAAGCTGCATTTAGATGAAGGAGGATGGTGAGCAGGACAGTCAGCTGCCTGGAGAAGGTCGTAGGTGATCTTGATGAGTGCTGTTTCGGTGCTATGGAGAGGGCGGGAGACAGACTGAAATTGTTCATAGATTCATTATTGGAAGTGAGGTGGGAGTGTAGCTGGGAAGCGACAGTCTTTTCAAAGATTTTTGAGAGAAATGGGAGCTTGGAGATGGGACGAAGGTTACTGAAATTATTTGGATCTGAACAGTTTTCTACAGCATTGGGTTTATGCCTGAAGTTTTGAATGCTGTGGGAACAATACCAGTAGATAAAGCTGAGTGGATGATGTTAGGGATGAGAGGAACCAGAGACAGGAATCAAGCTTTTACCAAACAGTCGGAAGGGGGTCAAGTTGGAAAGTCGATGGCTTGGAGTGATGGATGATTTCAGAAATGTCTATGGCAGAAGGCAGAGTAAAACTTGAAAGTGAGTAGACAGGAAGGACAGACAAGGGCAGTGAGGATGGACTAAGGCAGGAGGAAGGAGGAGGAATATGTTAGCATCAGACATGCAAACACCAAAGGCATGAAAAAGATGACCAAAAAAAAACATTGTAGGAAGGTCTGGGGACGGGGGAAATCGCCCGGGCCCCCGCAGAGAATTTTTTGATTTTAACATAAATTAAGCAATCTGGAAGACAGTGAAGAGTAAAATAAGACAAAATAAACAAATTTACTTTACGTACAAAAACATTTACACCGCTCAAGTACATGTTGATGTACAAATTTAAGATTATAATCAAATTTGCCTAATTTCTTTGCTTTTTCATTTTGGCCGCCAACTTGAGCCAGGCCCATCTCCACCTGCACCTGATGTCTGCTTCAAGCTGTGCCACATGAGTAGCATCCTTCTCTTTAAGCACTCTCATTCTGGAAAGGAATTGACTAAAATCATTGTTTCACCTCATTTTTCACTATTACCAACTCATCGAATCTATACGATATACGTAAATCCCCTATTTTGAGTTCAAAATGGCGAATTTCGCCAAAAAGTGACTAATTTGCATGTATGTATCATTAAACTAGTACATTTTGGGTGGACGAAATGATATGGTTGAATATTTTGGACTCCAAATATACAATGTAAGGATGGTCAATTAATTTTGTTAATTTATTGATGTTAAAATGTCAAACATTTTAAATGTATTATTACAACCCCAATTCCAATGAAGTTGGGACGTTGTGTTAAACAAATAAAAACAGAATACAATGATTTGCAAATCATGTTCAACCTATATTTAATTGACTACACTACAAAGACAAGATATTGAATGTTCAAACTGATAAACTTTATAGTTTTTAGCAAATAATCGTTAACTTGGAATTTTATGGCTGCAACACATTCCAAAAAAGCTGGGACAGGTGGCAACAAAGGCTGAGAAAGATGAGTAATGCTCGTCAAACACCTGTTTGGAACATCCCACAGGTGAACCGGATAATTGGGAACAGGTGGGTGCCATGATTGTGTATAAAAGAAGATTCCTGGAATTGCTCAGTCATTCACAAGCAAAGACGGGGCGAGGTTCACCTCTTTGTGAACAAGTGCACGAGAAAATACTTGAACAGTTTAAGGACAATGTTCCTCAACGTACAATTGCAAGGAATTTAGGGATTTCATCATCTACGGTCCATATCATTTCAGAGAATCTGGAGCAATCACTGCATGTAAGTGCAAGGCCGAAAACCAACATTGAATACCCATGACCTTTGATCCCTCAGGTGGCACTGCATCAAAAACCGACAATGTGTAAAGGATATCACCCCATGGCTCAGGAACACTTCAGAAAACCAATGTCAGTAAATACAGTTCGGGGCTACATCCGTAAGTGCAACTTGAAACTCTACTATGCAAAGCAAAAGCCATTTATCAACAACAACCATAAACACCGCCGGCGTCTCTGGGCCCGAGCTCATCTAGGATGGACTGATGCAAACTGGAAAAGTGTTCTGTGGTCCGACGAGTCCACATTTCAAATTGTTTTTGGAAATTGTGGACGTCGTGTCCTTCAGGCCACAGAGGAAAAGAACCATCCGGACTGATATGGATGCAAAGTTCAAAACCCAGCATCTGTGATGGTATGGAGCTGTGTTAGTGCCAATGTCATGGGTAAGTTACACATCTGTGAAGGCACCATTAATGCTGAAAGGTACACACAGGTTTTGGAGAAACATATGCTGCCATCCAAGCAACGCATTTTTCATGGACGCCCCCACTTATTTCAGCAAGACAATGCCAAACCACTTTCTGCACGTGTTACAACAGCGTGGCTTCGTAGTAAAAGAGTGCGGGTACTTGACTGGCCTGCCTGCAGTCCAGACCTGTCTCCCATTGAAAATGTGCTGGCGCATTACGAAGCGTAAAATACGACAACGGAGACCTCAGTCTGTTGAACGGCGGAAGCTGTACATCAAGCAAGAATGGGAAAGAATTCCACCTACAAAGCTTCAACAATTAGTGGACTCAGTTCCCAAACGTTTATTGAATGTTATTAAAAGAAAAGATGCTGTAACACGGTGGTAAACATGACCCTGTCCCAGGTTTTTGGAACGTGTTGCAGCCATAAACTTCTAAGTTAATGATTATTTGCTAAAAACAATCAAGTTTATCAGTTTAACATTAAATATCTTGTCTTTGCAGTGTATTCAATTAAATATAGGTTGAACATGATTTCCAAATCATGGTATTCTGTTTTTATTCATGTTTAACACAAGCTCCCAACTTCATTCCAATTGGAGTTATAAAATGTATTAAGAGTTCTGTTTAAAAGGGCGCTTTTTCAAAGTTTGTTATATTGTCATTGCTTTTTCTTTTTATTAAAGGGGGAAAAAAATATTACAATGAGAAAATCTGATTTTTGTGTTTTTAAAAAAAAAAAAAAAAAAAAAAAAGGATTTTAAACCCATATTGCTCTGCCCTCTTACAATGTATAATTGTATTTTGTTTTATGTGTCAGGTATACAGTAAACATCTACTGGGAGTGACAAAGAGTTCAAAGTTGACAGCGCAGAAAATGCAAAAACATAAATTATGAATAAGTTACTGGTTTAGTCAGAAAAAAGTCAATAATGTTGATCAATGTTTTCCAACATAAAAGCAGATGTTTGCAAATGTCTGGTTTTGGTTAACCAAAGATAATCAGTCTGTTTTCATGGAGGACTGCATAAATCTGAATATTTAATATTGAGAGGCTAAAATACCAAGAATTAGCCATTTCTTGCACCTCCAACTAAAACATTTTTTATTTTTTAAATATAGTCTTTATAGCAAGGATTTTCACCTATTGCGGGTGGGTTTGGAACGTATCCCTTGCAATGAACTTGTGTTCACCGTATTTTAAAACATGTTTTAATCAGTTTAAATGTTTTTAAAACTATGTGGGACAGGAACATTTTTTTTTTTTTTTTTTTTTTTTTTTAATATATATTTCCATGTTCTCTCCATATCACAGATTTTCGCCTATTGCGGGTGGGTCTGTAATGTACCCCCCGCGTTAAACGGGGGTTTACAAATCACTAGTTACATGTTGTTGTCAAAACAGACCCTTACCATCCGCGGGGTCCCCAAACGCACCACTAACATTTTTTTTTATCTCGTTGCTTCGACTTGCGTACCAGTTCGAAATCGATGTCAGTCTTTTCTATCCCATGTCGCTTCTTACCTGCTGGCATGCTGACGTCCAAGTGCCGCAGTGGCTAGTTAGTTAGCCTCCATGTTCCATCCCACCACCTGGCATCGGAATGGCGACGACTTCCGCGTCCCGACGGCACCCGCCTGCCACAGTCAGCGAACCGGAGAGTCTCGAACAGCACGCAGAATCCACACAAGCCGAACCGGCCCTCGCGGACGGGTCACAGCCTTCCGAACGAGAGAGCGGTGGACGATGAGCAGTCACACGAGCTACAGTCGGAGCACTAGCGCATGAGGAGCCATTCACCCGGGCACTGGCGCCTCTAAACGGTCACAAGACAGACTGATGCCGCCCATCGGCCTCACTTCAGACTTCCTCCTCGGCGGACACGCAACACGGAAGTGTATAGACGCATAGCGGAATCTTAAAAAAAAAAAAAGAAAGAAAAGAAACTCCCCCGCGCTTTTGGCATGCACGTCGACTAGTGTGACAGTGTCACAACCAAGGGTCAGTGAAGGCACCGTGAAGGAACGCTGCCTCGCGCAGGTGTGGAGGCCCGTGCGCGTCCATGTGAGATGAATGGTAGAGTGACGTCATCACGTTTCTTGAAACGGACTGTTCTTTGGTTTTATCACATTTTTAATTGAATATTGGATTGTTTGGTTGACTTGAACACTTTAACAGCCAATACAAAAAAAGTTTACAATTTAAATTTAAAAATATATATATATAGTTTTTATAGTTGATGGCAAAATCAGCGTTACTTTACACACCTCAAAGGTTTTGGAACATTAGTTTCATGATTGTTTTGTGGTACTTAATGTCGTTAAAACAAGATTATTTACTTTCATAATCTGCTCTACTACTTCATTTTGATCAAGTTTGTTTTGCTAATGGAGGCAGCAAACAGGGCATTTGATGAATTATCTTGTCACCAGTTTAATAGAAAATTCCATATTTGGTACTGTATAACCTTTAATGGTGAATAGCAACAGTTGGATTGATCCGAATAAACAAAAAGTGAAACTTGTCTGTTTTCTCAAGAACAATCAGGAAAGGTGAACGTGTGAAGCGGGCTCAATGTCTCCATTTGGAATTTTATGACCTCTTTGCAAAAATGATAAACGGCGCAAGGAACTTTGTCTTCAAGTATTTGTTTTGGGAATTCTCAAACTGAATTTTCAAAACAACACCAGCGTCGAGGCAAGTTAGCCAGCACGCCGCTCAAAATAACACCGGACTGTGCTAGTTGAGTGTGAAAGTCCGTTGTGCTTGTTAAGCTTTTAAAGACATTTTGGCCTTAAGGCCGATTAAAGGATTTGACGTGTCTGTTAAAGTCAAAAGATTGACATCTGCCAGCATGACTGACCACTGTAAATACACATTTAGATTTTCAAAATAAGATCATCGTGGCACCACGATGATGATGTCGTCACGACAGCTGCGGTCCAGTTCAGAATTTAAGACCAGCAATCAGACTTTTGAGCTTTCTGAAGCAGAAGAAGGGAAACTCAAATAATCATTGTATGAAAAGGGAAATTAATTTACAACTGAAGGCAGAACAAATCTTTCACTGCTTTTGAAGCTCCCGGAACAGTGGTGTCCAAAGTCTGGACGGGGGGCCTTTTGCGGCCCGCTGTACCTTTTTTACTGGCCTGTCATGTATTGTAATTAATAATTTACTTAAATTTTGGTGGAGTTCTCTGTGCATCAATTTATAAAGAAAAGTGTGAAAGCATTTGTTAAACAAAACTTTGTGGCAATAAAAAAAATAAAATAAAAAAATAATTGTAGTACCACATTGTATCAGCACTGAGCTCTACTTTTTAAAAACGTTTTTCTTTCTTTGTTTTAAATGTTTATAAGCAGTTTTTTTTTCTTTGTTTTTAAATTATGTTAATCATGTGAAGCACATTGAGTTACCTTGTGTATGAAATGCGCTGTATAAATACATTTGCTTTGCTTTGCTTTACTGGAAGAGAAGAGACGAGGCAGAGAAGGCCTCCACTTAAACGCCAGTAGTGGTCATTGTTCTCATGGAATACAGTATATGCCTGAGTATTGTTGGATGCTCAGTTTATACTGTATGTGTTGCTCCCCCTAATAAATGGGGCGTCACTGTCCGCAAAAAATGTAACCTTGGCTTTGAGTGAAGCACCTGCTTCCGGTCGCCATCATGTCAACATTTTCTAGCAGGAAAGCCTGAAAGGCGTGAGTCATCCTGCACTCCCAAGCGTGACGTCAAAACCGTGATCGTCACAGGCGGAGGCCGGCGCTGACTCTTTGCATGGTGACGTCTGACTGCGTCATTGTAAAACTACATGCTGTGCACACAGACCGCCGGAGGGGGCGCCGTTGAGCCACATGTGAATGCGGTGTGGATGGCGGTGTGCAGAATGGATTAGCGAGAAAGTAGGACACTGCTCTCACACAACACTGCTCTCTGCAAAAGAGCACTTCTTACTTGACAGTCTTGCGTTTTGTGTTGTCAAGAAACAAGATGCATGTTGGCGAGAACATGCAAACTCCACCCAGGCGAGCCCGGATTTGAACCCAGGTCCTCAGAACTGTGCGGCAGATGTGCTAACCAGTTGCCATGTCTTTCCCACACATTCCAAAAAACGCAACAGGTTTGAATGCTTGTTTGTCCAGGGGCGGAGCCAGTGGACGGAGTCAGGGGTGGGCCAGTGCGGCCACTCCACACGTGTGTCGGGAATAATCGTGCAAATATTTTCTGGTCGAAGTTCGATCAGCACCCCCTACTACCCGTTGATGATCTTAAAGGGGCAAAAAAATGTAGACGATTTGATTTTGTGAACTCCACACACAAAAATTCCTGGCTCCGCCCCTCTGTATGATGCGTAAATGAATACTGCTGTAAACTGGCAACTGTTCCACTGTTTTGGATAGATATGCCCTGACATCAACTGGCGACCAGTCCATTGTTGGTCAATGTTTCCTAACATAGACTGGAGACTGGTCCATTTTTGTCGATATGTGCCCTGACATTGGCTGGTGACCAATCCATTGTTTCTCTCAGTGTGCCCTGTAATTACCTGGTGACCAATCCACCGTGTCACCCAAAGTCAGCAGGGATAGGCTCGAGCTCACCCGCCACCCAAATGAGGACAAACACTATCGAAAATGGCCATATTCAAAAACATTGCTTGACATGAAGCTTTCAAGACTCGAATCTCAGTGCTATTTGTGTCACAAAGCAGGCGTTCGGGTTGGCACAGTTGCCACGGTAACGGCACCTGAATGGTACAGCGTTGGGGGGGGGGGGGGGGGACTTTTCTTTCTTTTCATCAAGTCGCCACCGTCGCCATTGACGGGAAGTCCAGCGGCGATGAAAGATAGCAGACATGCAGAAAATAACAGGGAATTCCATTAGGAGTCTCCCGCCAATCTCCACCGAGTGGGACAATGCACCCGCGTCAATCCCGCCGCTAATCCCATCTGTCCATCAAAATCAGAATCAAAAGAAAATGTTTTTTTGTGATCGACCTTTTGACATATGACATCGATGTATTTCAGGGTGGCAAAAGCCTAAACTATCTCTTGAATGAAAAATTCTCCTGGAATCTTCTAGTGCCACTGCAACAAAATTTCTTTTAAGACATATAAGGATTTTGTTGTGTTGATCTGTTACAGACCCCACAGTATACAAGTAGATAAACAAATGCTTTTGGTCATGCTATGTGTGTTGTGCTCTGATAATCTCAACACAGCATAAGATTAGTACAAACAAAGATTATGTTCCACCATTGAATCTAGTGCGCCAATACTGAAATCTCACGTGACCAAAGGTGATCTAACAAAAACGAAGAAGACGAAACATAGCAGCGCAACTACGGCTTGACATGAACTTTTTTGAACACTGGCCACTGTGGCGAGTGGTATCTCAGAGTTACTGTAGTGGCAATTCATCATTTTCACTAGCCACAACATTCATCAACGCTGGAAGGGGGCTGACCAAACGTTTTCACGATCAAAATACATTCATCAACCTGGTGTGGGATGCTGACCAAACTTTTTCCCAATTGAAATGAATTTGTCAATGGGGGAGGGGGCTAACCAAACTTTTTCCCGAACGAAATACAACCTCAACTCCAATGAAGTTGGGATGTGTGTGTTAAACAAAAGTAAAAAACAGAATACAATGATTTGGAAATCATGTTCAACCTATATTCAATTGAATACACGACAAAGACAAGATATTTCATGTTTAAACTGATGAACTTTATTGTTTTTAGCAAATAATCATTAACTTAGAAATTTATGGCTGCAACATGTTCCAAAAAAGCTGGGACAGGTGGCAAAAAAGACTGAGAAATTTGAGGAATGGTCATCAAACACGGAGATGGACCGATGCAAAGTGGAAAAGTGTTCTGTGGGCAGACGAGTCCGCATTTTAAATTGTTTTGGGAAATTGTGGACGTCCCTTCCTCCGGGCCAAAGAGGAATAGAACCATCCGGACTGTTATGGACACAAAGTTCAGCATCTGTGATGGTATGGGGCTGTTAGTGCCAATGGCATGAGTAACTTACACATCTGTAAAGGCACCATTAATGCTGAAAGGTACATACAGGTTTTGGAGAAACATATGCTGCCATCCAAGCAACGTATTTTTCATGGACGCCCCTGCTTATTTCAGCAAGACAATGCCAAACCACATTCTGCACGTGTTACAACAGCGTGGCGTCGTAGTAAACGAGTGCGGGTACGAGACTGGCCTGCCTGCAGTCCAGAGCTGTCTCCCATTGAAAATGTGTGGTGCATTATGAAGCGTAAAATACGACAACGGAGACCCCAGTCTGTTGAACGGCGGAAGCTGTACATCAAGCAAGAATGGGAAAGAATTCCACCTACAAAGCTTGAACAATTAGTGTCCTCAGTTCCCAAATGTTTATTGAATGTTGTTAAAAGGTGATATCATACAGTGGTAAACATGACGCTGTCCCAGCTTTTTTGGAACGTGTTGCAGCCATAAAATTCCAAGTTAATGATTATTTGGTAAAAACAATCAAGTTTATCAGTTTGAACATTAAATATCTTGTCTTTGTAGTGTAATTAATTAAATATAGGTTGATGATTTGCAAATCATTGTATTCTGTTTTTATTTATGTTTAACACAAGCTCCCAACTTCATTGGAATTGGGGTTGTACATTTGGGTTAGGGTTATATATATATATATATATATAAAACCGCACAGTGACCGACTGGTTAGAGCGTCTGCCTCACAGTTCTGAGGAGCGGGGGTTCAATCCCCGGCCCCACCTGTGTGGAGTTTGCATATTCTCCCCGTGCCTGCGTGGGATTTCTCCGGGTACTCCGGTTTCCTCCCACATCCCAAAAACATGCATGGTAGGTTAATTGACAACTCTAAATTACCCGTAGGTGTGAATGTGAGTGTGACTGGTTGTTTGTTTGTATGTGCCCTGCAATGGGCTGGCAACCAGTTCAGGGTCCCAAAGAACAAGATCCCGGATACAAGCGGCCAAAATGAGTTTCCTCCCTTAGAGATAGGGTGAGAAGCTCAGTCATCCGGGAGGGGCTCAGAGTAGAGCCGCTGCTCCTCCGCATTGAGAGGAGCCAGATGAGGTGACTCGGGCATCTGTTTGGGGTGACCAGAGAGCTGTCTATGGGGAAAAAAGCAAACCATTTCGAACCTGAGAGAAGAGGGACAATCGATCAGAGCTATTGCACAAACATTGAGCGTAACCAATCCAACATTGTTTTAAGAGGCTCTTATTGTCACTGCTGATGTCGTCATTGTGTTCCATGTACCTTTCCTGCTGCAACATTTGAGAATAATGGCTCTCGCCGTGGTTTGCTGGCATCCTAAAGCTTTAGAAATGGCTTTGTAACTCTTTCCAGATTGATCGATTTCAATTACTTTATTCTTATCATCAGTTCTTGAATTTCTTGGGATTGTGGCATTTGTTGCAGATTTTTTTTTAAAGGTCTTTTAGCAGACTGCATTTTGTCAAACAGGTTCTATTTAAGTGATTTCTTGATTGAACAGGTCTGGAGGTAATCAGGCTTGGGTGTGGTCAGTGAAACCAAAAAGTGTGATTATCCACAGTTAATTCAGGATTTAACAAGGGGGGCCATTACTATTTCACAAAGGCTTAAATTGAAGTCGCATTGAATTGGGATTTTGAAGTATTTTTTCCTTAATGAATAGAATCACCTTTTAAAAACTGTATTTTATATTTACTTGGGTTATCTTTGTCTGATAATTGCATTTGTTTGATGATCTTAAAAATAAAGTGGGTAAAATATCCAAAAATATGAGAATTTGAGGAGGGGGCCGTTACTTTTTCTCTGCCTTAATACAGTCTATTTTGCTTAATGCTAACAAACAATTCAAAATGCCATAGACGGGCTAATTAATTGCATTCATCCGCATAGCATCGCATAGTTTATTCGTCCATGGCAATGAATATTTGGACAAAATCGGTGATACATCATGTGTAGATAGACGATATAACAAAACTCACAGTCATATTTTCTTTATCCTCTGCAAAGAATGACTAATATTATGAATGCTTATTGAGCTTGAAAGAGACAGGCTTTTTTTGTGTATTATGTAAGTATTATACTGCCCCCTGGTGCCCAAGGTGCACACACCAGAAGGAGCCGCACGGTCACAATGAATCATTCATGATGCACAAACTGTTTCATTCTTTTTAATTTAGTGTAATTACACTATTGTACGTTTTTGTAACGTACAGTATTTTATCATTTCCCTTATTAAAAAGCCCATTTTTTCCCTACATACTGCATAACACTGCTGACTATTCACATTGATTTGTGTACATACTGTGTACTAGTATCTATTGGTTCATGTACTGTTTGATGATTCTCGCAAAAACTGAACAGGCCCCTTTGCGAAAGCTTTTTATTTTCGATTCAATTCGACACTTCTTTCTCTGCTTTTGTATGCTGTTACTGTATGCTATGCTGTGCTTTTCCTTTCTTTTTTTTCCTTTTTCACGACACCAAAAGAAACACAAACACACACTGGTGCACGAAGTGGCGCTTTTGTTTCGTCGACATCACCCTTGTTGTGCGACAAATACTTTCCCCCCCCCTTCCTTTGGGGAATCACCTTCTTCCTGATCTTATATTTTGGGTGGGGGTTCATTCGGGGTGGGCTGTGTGTTACGTGTGTGCATTTGTTTAGCTGTTTTTTAAAACCAATTTTTGGTTCCAAGATCATATATGTATTTGTTATTCTTTTTCTGCTTTATTGATGCTGGAGCCGATCCCAGCTGTGTTTGGGTGTGAGAGGCAGGGCGCACCCTGAACTGGTCGCCAGCCTATCGCAGGGCGCATATAGACAAACAACCATTCGCACTCACATTCACACCTACGGGCAATTTAGAGTCTTCAATTGACCTAGCATGCATGTTTTGGGATGTGGGAGGAAACCGGAGTACCCGAAGAAAATCCACGCAGGCACTTGGAAAACATTCAAACTCCACACAGGCAAGGCCGGATTTGCATCCGGGTCCTCAGAACAAACAAAATATAACAAAATTGATTATAAATAACGCAATTTAATTTAGCAAAATAAACAATTCAACATATTTTACATACACTGTGAAGCACATGATAACTTTTGATTCCAAAGAATTCCCGCTTGGTGAGAATTTCGGAATCATCAGCGTTTCCTGCCTCTCAGCCAATCAGCGGCCAGCATGGTGTCTCCCAGCGTGACTGTATGAATATTCATGAGCTTGTTATTTATACAGAGTTTGGACTGCACCATCAGATTGGTGACGAGTTAAACTTAATCCCACTTTTTAAATCTTATGATCCGCGTGCTTCCTAAAAGCGGAGAGATGGATGATATTTAAGCTTCTTACATCACCGTTTGCAAGCATCGCATTCTCGCTTGGCAATATATATATATATATATATATATATATATATTTATTTATTTATTTTTTCCTTTTTCAAATGTAATTTTTTTTTAACTCTTTGGACTGAAATATGTGCCAATCAAAAGCGTATAACAATAATAATAGTAATTTATGGTGAGCTCGCATATTAACTATCTTTTTTTTGTGCCCACGGCCAACATTTTCATGTAAAAATATCTTACCTCTCTGTTTTTGCTTTGATATGTTTTATTTGGTGATTAAACATTTCATTTATTATACTCATTATAATCACTCATGGGGAAATTCCATTTCTCGAATATGCTGTTTATGCTAAATTTAACTGTTTTGCTCAATCGTGACCACTTTTGACCAATTAAAACCCATGAAAACTACCATTAGCGCATCTGCCTCACAGTTCTGAGGACCGCGGTTCAAATCCCGGCCCCGCCTGTGTGGTGTTTGCATGTTCAAAAACATGCAAGGTAGGTTGATTGAAGACTCTAAATTGCCCGTAGGTGTGAATGTGTGTGAATAGTTGTTTGTTTATATGTGCCCAGCGATTGGCTGGCGACCAGTTCAGGGTGTACCCTGCCTATCGCCCGAAGATAACTGGGATAGGCTCCAGCATGGCCGCGATAAAGCGGTACAGAAAATGAATGGATGGATAATATTAGAGTGTTATTTTTCTTATTTTAAAAAAATTGTTTTGAGTTATGAATTAAAATCATATCTCAAGGCACCACTGTACATAATATATATATTTTTTGAGAATATATATTAAAAAAGTTGTTTTACAGCCTGCACATTGTGTAAACAAACTGGAATTTCAAGGGCGATAAAAATGAATGGATAATTTACTCAGAGCTGATGTTAGTTAAACACTTTCTGCAGTAAAACAAGCCTCCCCCCCCCTAATTTTTTTTTTTTAAATTTGACATACGCCTACCAGTTGACCAGGTATTGGCCATGTACAATGACATACATTGTACATGGCCGAAAATGTAAGGTGAGTAACTGCACTAAATTGCCCCCTTTAAAAAAAATCTATGATGCACTGAATCTGAAATAAATAACGGGGTATTACTATATCATTCTTCCCACTTTTTTTTTTTTACGCCTGACTACTTCACATTGCTCGACCAATTCAAACCCTTCCAACTTCAACACTTGTAATAAAAAGATTCATGCCATATTATTTTTTTTCATTCTTGAATTTCACACTTTTCCCAGGATCCCACATTTTCCACCCAAAAATTCCCCAGGCATTCTGTATGAGTCACCCAAAAAAAAAAAAAAACATCTTTCCCATAAAACAAAATTTAATTCTGTATGTTCAGTTCATTCAAGTCACCTTCGAAACAATTTTTAGCATTTCAAAATTTTCCCACATTCCCCAAATCCCACATTTTCATAAAAAATTTTTGTCCAAATTAAAATGCCCCCATTTAGACATATTCTCTACATTACTGACTGATTCAAACAATTACAACTACCAAATGTTTCACATTCTTCAAAGTAAAATGTCTTCAAAGTAAAATCTTCAACCTGTTCCCAACCACCCCTTCCATATCTTCCTCCTCCTAATCCTCCTGCTTCTTTTTCTTCTTCTTGTTTTTTTTTTTAATCTTGAAATGTGTGCGAACATCTGGCCCGAACGATGACGTCGACGTGGTTGCCATGCTGTCACTCACTTGTAAGTCTCCCCAAGGCTGCGCAAATTTACGTTACAGCAAAAGATTTATTTTGCTCACATTTGTCACCTTTTTTATGGGATACATTGACTATACGCCGACAGTCGATTAATTTCGACTGTAAATCTGCTCGTTGTTTTCTTGGATCGGATAAAGTATTTCATATTTTAGCTCGAACAAGACAACATTCAATGTCCGCCTCCCAGTTCTAAGTTTCGGGTTCAAGTCCGGCCTTCCTGATCAGGTGGGTGTTTCCTCCCACATTCCAAAAATATGTTAACATCTTATCTTCATTGAGGACGAACAAATTGTCCATTGGTGAGAATGCACATTTGTCTAAACTGCATGTGATTGACTGCTGACCACTCCATCGTTTGGCTATGTGGATTTACGCTGATATTGGCGACCAGTCTGTCGTTTGTTTATATGTGCCCTGATAGTGCCCTGCGACCAGTCCATTACTTGTGAATACATTGGCTGGTGACCAATCTGTTGCCCTGACATTTAGTTTCAAGATGTCACAGAACTGCACAGTTTAACTTGCACTCAGTTTTAATTGCTGTGTGCGTGTGTGTGTGTGTGTGCGCATGTGTGCGCACGCGTGCTTCTATGTATGTGCCTCCTCATCTGTCCTCTTCCTCATCGCCATCGTCACTTTAGCATGTCTAATTGTGCTAAAAGCTTCCAAATGCGTCCGCATTTAGCCAAGCTCTCGCCTCAATTGTTTCGATGGGCTCAAATGATTTGTTATTTAATGACTTTTGTTTTGATTAATAAGTTAAAAAAAATAATCAATGAACGTCATCTCCTATGCCAGCACTGGGAAAATGGCCACATTTAATTTCTCAAACATTTACAATGTGTATGTTGAAGATTCTTTTAATAATAAAATTGGAATTGACTGTCACATTTTAATTAAATTATGTACGATTCATCCAGTTACATTAATTGACGCGTTATCTAATAATTAAAAAAATGTTAAACAACATGCTGGTTATTGGAATGTGGGAGGAAACCGGAGTACACAGAGAAAAACCATGCCAGCAAGGGATTCATGTTTGTGTGGGTTTTCTCCGGGTACTCCGCCCATTTCTAAACAGGAAGGCCGCAGCCTAAATTTGAACCCACAACCTATGACCTGTGAGACGGTGGTCCTCCTGGGAACTCTGCCAATTCCGGATCTAGTTCTCGGAGCCCCTTTTTGTTTGCTTCCAATCTACAATACACATTCGTTCACAAATTGCCCTCCCTCTCCTCTCTGCATCTGGGTCCAACTCGCAACCAGAATCCTGACAGCATAGTCTGGCCAAGTCATGGACCCAGCGGAGACGGATCCCCTTCGCCAAACAGTTAGCGGAAAGAGCATGCTTTTGGAGCAACACGACCAAGCCCTTACCCTGCTGGTTGAAAAGGTCCGGAGTACTTCTCACAAGTTCTCACGTAACCTCCAAAATCAATTTGCCTCACTCCAACCTTGCGCACAGCCACCAGTTGCGGCATCCACCGCTCCCACTGCCCCCTCACCCACGTAATGCATGAACCATATGTGCCTTACGACGGCGATCTAGGGTCTTGTCGCACTTTTTTGGCACTCGTGTTTGAACGGCAACTTCAGTCGTACTCCACCGACAAGGCTAAAATTGCCACAAGTTCACCTCAGAGACTACCAAGGATGATCCTGATCCTATCTTGCTCCCGGTTGCTTTCTGGGTTCAATCACATTAGAAATAGAAACACTGGTAAAGGAGGGCCAGGAAGAGCAAGCCGATCCTGGTGGGGGTCCCCAGAACTCCTTGTTTGTTCCTGATTCAGTCTGCCCCCAGGTGCTACAGTGGGCCCATTCATCACGACTTACCCGTCACCCTGGGATCTGCAGAACATTGGCCTTCCTCCGTCAACGCTTCTGGTGGCCCACCATGGAAGACGACACCCGATCCTTTGTCTCTGCATGCACGGTATGTGCTCAAAATAAGACATCCCCTCAACCAAGCTGTGGTCTACTTCGTCCGCTTCCCATTCCCAGACGCCCTTGGTCGCACATCACACTGGACTTTGTTTCTGGGCTTCCCCTGTTAAATGGGAACACAGGCATTCTCACTGTGATGGACAGGTTTTCCAAAGCAGCCCACTTCCTTGCACTTCCCAAGCTTCCATCTGCCAAAGAGACTGGCGACCTGTTGGTCCAGCATGGTTTCTGCCTCCATGGCGTCCCTTCTGACATAGTCTCTGACAAGGGCCCCCAATTCACCTCACAGGTTCGGAGAGCGTTTTGCACAGCGCTTGGTATAGATGTTAGTCTATCCACTGCTTATCTTCCTTAGACCACCGGGCAATGTGAGCACACCAACTGACAGCCGGAGATGGCACTCCATTGCATGGCCCAGTCCCATCTTGCTGTGTGGAGCACCCATCTTGCCTGGGTTGACTATGCCCATAATTCACTGCGTAGCACCTCCTTGGCCATGTCCCCTTTTCAATGCTCCTTAGGCTACCAACTACCACTGTGCCCGTCGCAGCAGGATGAGCTTTTAGTTCCTTCAGTGCAGGCCTGCATACGCCGGTGCTGCAAAGTCTGGAAGCAAGGCCGCGTCGCCCTTCTCCGGTCCTCTGCCAAGTCTCAGGTACAAGCCAACCGTCACCGCATCCCTGCGCCTGTTTACACTGTTGGTCAAAACGTGTGGCTCAGTCGTAAAAAAAATCTACCTCTCAAGGTTGAATCCAGAAAACTCCCCCCCCCCCCCAACCCCCCGCTTCACTGGCCCCTATGAGATTGTGGCTGTGGTAAATCCATGTGCAGTGCACCTTAAGATCCCTGCCACGCTCCGCGTTCACCCCACCTTCCATGTTTCCCTGATAAAGCCGGTTTCTTCTCCAGTCCTCTGTCCCCCCATAACTCCCCCCCCCCCCGCTTGGGCCGTGAACAGGCTCCCGGATGTCGGGCCGGGGTTGCGACCTCCAATACCTGCTCAACTGGTAGGGCTATGGTCCGGAGGAGCGGAGTCGGGTCCCTGTGCGGCTGCTGTTTCAGCAACCTGAGTCCAGCCCTTGTGTGTGTGCGTGTGTGTGTGTCATGAGTGCTTTGCAGGGTTGATGTGTTGGAGTCTAGCAGCTGCATCTTATCATCCTAATTACACCTGACTACTCTGAAGACACTGTGGGACGCCAGACTGTCAACGCTCTACGTCGAGTTTGTAGCCTAGCCACCTTGTCCACCTTTTTCTTCCCAAAGACCTCCTAATTTGATCTCCAACCCATTCTTGCTCTTTGTCCCCAATCTGCACCCTCTGCCCTTGCTCCCTGCAAACCAGCACTCGCCTCTTGCGGCCCACCGACAACCCGGACTCCTACCCTGCCAGACTGGTTCATTTTCTAGTGTTGCAGGCTGTGTGTTTCATCCAGTAGTTGTGTTACACAGTGGAGTAGTTTTGTTCCACGTGCCTGATTGTGCACGAAGAGACAGACGAGTGGTCGGTCATCCTGGCAGTCGTGCATCTTCATCCAGAGTGCGTTTGTGTGCCGCAGAGTCTGAGCCAGCAGAAAAGCCACCGAGTGAGTCATCACCTCCGTGTCACTTTGTGTCTCTTTTCAAAAGCTTTGCGGAAACGCACGCAACACCGCATCGGAATACCGAACGCAACCTCGGAATACGGGCCACCACATCGGATCATTGGCGACATGGTTAATGCAGTCAGAAACACTCAGAATACATGAATGAACGCACATGGAAGAAGGTGTGTGTGTTGGATTAAAGTCGGAGCGAAGTGAAGTGTGAAACAGAATTAAAAGATGAATTGCATTTGTCTGTCAATCAGGATTAAATACTGCAGCCTTACATGCAATCCAAACTCTTATATATCATACAGTCAGCCGTGAATAGGAGGTTGAGTTACGGACCAAGACTGGCCGCAAGTACCAAAAGTTTTCTAATAGCAGATGCACATCTGAAAATGTTTATAATAATATATTAATCGTCAGAAACCTAAATAAACCCCAAACTATGATGCCAAAACACTTTAATACGGTCCTGCATCGACACACGCAAGACCGTTATATATTTCCCCCAAAAAATAGAGAATGCAAGTTTTATATTTCCGAAAAAAAGTCATATGTTTCCCAAAGATATTTGTGTATCTTCCAAGTATATGTATTTTAAAAAATGCGGTATAGTTCTGAAAAAGTTGTATATCCATCCATCCATCCATTCTCCACACCGCTTATCCTGTTCAGGGTCGCAGGGCGCTGCAGCCTATCCCAGCTGACTTCGGGCGAAAAGCGGACTGCAGCCTGGTCGCAGGGCGCATATAGACACGGACAACCGTTAGCACTCACATTCACACCGTCACTGAGTGGGAACTGAACCCACGGTGCCCGGGCCAAAGGCAGGCAAGTGTACCACTACACCATCACCGACTAAAAAGATGCATATTTTGGAAAAGAAAGTTCAATATTTTTCAAAAAGCTCATATTTCTGAAATATGACATAAAATTCATGAAAAGAAAGTTGTTATATTAATTATGTAAATACACAGAAAATATAAATTTTTTAAATATTTGGAAAAAAGTTTAAAATAAAAAACCCTCATGTTGACAAAATATGTCAAATAATTCCAAAAAAAGTGTACCTTTCCTCAAAACGTATAATTAATCCATTATTAGTACAATATTAGAGAATTCTTTTTTTTTTTTAAATAAAGTTTAATATTAAAAAATATATATATATTTCCAAAATATATCATATAATTGCCCCAAAAGTTGTAACTTTAAGGACAGAGGACCTTTAGTTTGAAGCCACCCACTTTTAAAGTGAGCAAAAGTATTGGAACAGACATGATTAAATTAACCTAAAATTAATAACATTTCATATTTGGTGAAATAACCCTTACTTGCAATAACTGCATCAAGCCTGCGACCTATTGACTTCACCAGACTGTTGCATTCTTCATTTGAAATGCTTTTCCAGGCCTATTTGTATCACTAAAGTGGACCCCTGCATAGTCGTCGTCCGGAATTCACTGACTTTTACGGGTGGACAAAACACAACTGTCCCTCATGTATTGTCTCCTCCTTAATCATCTTCGTCTGTGAGGTCTATTGGCGGCTGGCAAACCAGTTGAATGGTGGATTGAATGCATTAGCGCCACCAACTGATATCGTCCTTCCACTGCAAGGAAACCAGCGATGGTGGCCAGGGTCTAGGGTGCAAAACAAAAGCAACGACTTTTTCGATAAAGGGAAAAGTTGTTGGACTGTGTTTCACATAATCATATGGCTAATAATACATACTGCAACTACATTAATTGAAATGTCCTTGTTGTTTGAATCAGAATCAGAATCATCTTTACAAAACACAAGGAATTTGTCTCCGCTCTAGTACGACAACAGACAGTCAATTGATATTTTTGAGACATAAAGACATTGAAAAAACAGTCACTGAGCAATAAAAGGTTGCTAATAATCTGGTGTGGTCAGTACAATTAGTTTTTGTTTTTTTTTGACAAGTGCGCAAAAAGATGCAGAGTCCTCTAGCAATTAGAGCAGTTTGAAATGACGAATAGAACAATTGTCCTGGTCCAATGACCATTGTGCAAAAGGCGCTGAGATTTCAAGAAATGTATGCAGTTTAAAAGGACTAGTAGTACGATAATCTGGGACAATGTTGATTGTGCAAATGTTGCAGGTGCTACTCGGGCAGTATTGGTCAACAACAGATATGCAAATAGTGCAGCGTAGCAAGACTACTACAGTGAGTGCACGAGTAATGTGTATATATAATGAATTGTAAGTTAACTGCTTAAGAAGTTAATGGCAATAGGGAAGAAGCTCGTATTAGTTTGTATTGTTTGGTAGCGCCTACCTGAGGGAAGAGGTGGTGACCAGGATGTGGAGGGTCCAAGAGGATTTTGCATGCTCTCGTCAAAGTGTCCTTTTCAAATCTGCAGTAGAAGGTGTTCAGGTCGTCGGCTAGTCTTTTATTGTTCTCAGCTTGGGGGGTTGGTCGCTTGTAACTGGTTAGCGATTGGTAATGCATGCAAGACTGATTTAGAGTCGTTAGCAGTAAACCGTTTTTCTAACTGTACTGCATAGTTTCTCTTTGTAATGTTAATTTCTTTAGTCAGCTGGTTTCTAGCGCGATTATACAGGGCCCTATCCCCACTTCGATACGCATCCTCTTGAGCCTGGCGAAGTTGCTTAAGTTTGGCAGTGAACCACGGCTTGTTGTTATTGAACGTGCGAAATGACTTTGTTGGTACACACGCCTCTTCACAGAAACTGATATAGGATGTGACAGTGTCCGTATATTCATCCAGGCTGCTAGTTGAATTTTCAAAAACACTCCAGTCTGTGCAGTCTAAACAGCTTTGAAGTTCTTTCTTTGCTTCGTTGGTCCACTTTTTCACTGTTTTCACCGTAGGCTTTGCACATTTAAGTTCTTGCCTGTATGTTGGTATTAAGTGAATTAAGCAGTGATCAGACGAGCCCAGAACTGGCGCGAGGTATAGTACGGTATGAGTTATTTTGCGTAGTATAGCAGTGGTCTAAAATGTTATTTTCCCTGGTAGGACAGTCGATGTGCTGCTTGTATTTAGGGAGTTTGTGGTTGAGTTTGGCTTTGTTCAAGTGAAAGTGAAAATATGTGAAGGTGCATCGTTTCCAGGTGAAATTTAACCTTCCTGTCTAATCTCAATGCAGGAAATTAAGTGATGAAGATGGTTTTTCACATTTTAATTTCCTAATTGATGATTAAAAGGGCTTTAGCAAACGTTGATTTCACTTGGATGAAGCTTGGAAGTGAAGCGTCAAATCTCATCAACATCACACTCACATTACCCCCCCCCCCCCCCCCGAAAAAAAAAAAAAAAAACATAAAAAATGTGCTCTGACATTGGCTGACAACCAGTCCATTGTTTGTCTATAAAAAAGTGCTGGTCGCCAGCCAATGTCATGGCTCATATAGACAAGTAGAAATAATTTGATTGTTGTTTGTGGTGACATTTTGTCGTTTGCGACTGAGGTTCACCTGAGGCAATGATGAATCGTATCAAAATCTCAGCTTGGCAGGGTGGCACCGTCCTGGATTCACCTCTTGGGCGGGTTCTGTGCGTTATTGTCGTTGGCTTTGACTCAGTGTTCCTCTCAGCTGCTGTGACACTTCTGCAGCTCCACCAGCCAACGACGTTAATTACGCCCGCCGCTTTGGCGACGGGCGGCGTGCTGCCTCGCACTCGCCATGCTGCCTCGCACTTGTCACTGCCAAGGATATCTGCCAACTAAGCACTGTAAAACAGAGACATAAAACAAACGAGTATTCAACTTTGTAGGTTTAAACACCAAAATGCTCACCCAAACCATATCGTTTCGTCCATCAAAGTCTGCTGCTTGATGCTAACATATAATGTGAAACACCATCAACAGGATAACTGAAATTAGCTCAGATGTTACGGGAATTCTAAACCATTAAACAACTGCTACTTTAACACAGACGGAGCAGCAACACATACAAACAGAGGATACAGCAATACTCACAAGTGTCGTTAATACCTCCTCCACCCAAAAAAACCTGACTCATCTTTTCCTTCTTGTGCTAACTGCTAAACATTCATCCCGACAAAATGGCTGTATAAGGCCAGTGCCGTTTTAAATGGTACAGTACATGAATGCGGCATAAGTGCACCTTTCCGAGTCTCGTTGGAATCGTGAAGGCTTAATGGTCCATTTGCGTCACTTTGGACTTGACGTGTGGTCAGAGGACGACGCCGCCGCCGCCACCACCTTTTTGTCACTGCCTGCACTTCCTGTCCCCCAAAATGAAAACAAATTCATTGTGTTGCTGTTTGTCATGAATGCAGCTACACAAACTCGAGTAGACAATCACATGGACAATGATTTACACTTAAAGGGGACATTCTGTATGATATAAAAGTGACTTCTTCTTTAGTTGTCTGACTATGTCTGAAAATGTCGCTGTGAGCGAGTCCTTTGGAATTTCTGTCCCACTTTAATGTCCCAATGTAACTAATTTACATAATAAGCACCCGGCAAATGATTTCACATCTAGGGTGGACGAAGCTCCAAAGCGAAAGAACATTTTGACCACTCATCATGTCAAAGTCAAATGGTAAGCAGAGCTGCAGTGTTCTTGGAGATAAACCAACTTCGTGGGTGGGTGGTGAGGGAGTATGTGTGTCTACACTGGGGAGGGAGTATGTGTGTCTACACTGCCACACTAAATAAAAGTGTACAGTGGTAACTTGACTTACGGGTTTAATGTGTTCAGTGATTTGTGTCAATTTCCATTTTTGCCATTGAAATACTGTTCCAGCCCCCACAAAAAGTGTGTTTTTGTGTGTGTGTTAAAAAAAAAGTGCACTGTATTGTAAAATGAAGAAAACTTGGTAATAGAGAAGGCAAAGAAATATATACTGGAAACTATAAACTGCGCTTGTTTGTTTACATTCAAAAGTGAGCTTGCAGCCAACGCAGGTGACGTCGTGCATGCATTTAATTGGAAAGAATCTATCTATCTATCTATCTATCTATCTATCTATCTATCTATCTATCTATCTATCTATCTATCTATCTATCTATCTATTTATCTATCTATAACTATTATAGATAGTAGGCTTTCGCAACACCTTGGCAACAGGAAGTAAAATGTGTGGGTGTCCGTGGGGTCGACGGATGATGGAGGGGACGGTTTACGGTGGCTTGTGGCGGTTGACGTGACAGTTTTGGGGCGGCCTTGTTGCGTTGGCCGTGACAGGTGACAGGGAGGGTAAACTCTCAGCGACTTCATTCGTCAAGATGACAGCAGGCGGCCTCAGAGCACGCACATCGCCATTAGGCATCGTCATCAGTGTTTACAGCAAGGGGAATCAAAACAAGCAAGCATTTAAAATGTGCATGAGCAAACAACGCTTATTGATTCGGCAACAGAATAGAAAAATGGCAGCATGATAAAAGTGTTTATGTTGAATCATGGATGAATGAATGGGTCTTAATTGCCCCACAGAGCTAAATCCATTTTTCTGAATTTTGAAGAATTGATCAAATGGATTGATGAATGCTGAGGGAAATTCCAGCCTCCAGTAGCTTGCGATACAGAAGAGAATACAAAAAAATGAAAAACTACAGGTCAGAGGATGAAAATAGTGTTGGAGCCATTGTCCCTGGAAGAGAGTTTTGTCTTTTTGGGTTAATCACTTTTGGATTATTGGCTGTGGAAATAAAAGACAATTAAAAAAAAATTAAAAGGATTTAAAAACAAAGAGAGAAAAAACAGCTTATAAACATTTAAATATAAACATTCTGAATGAGCTGCAGCTGTTTAATGCACTTTTTGGCATTGGGCAGCTGTCCCCCGCTTCACATCCACCTTAATGTCTGACCACGTCTTTTTTTAGTTCGGCGTGTGCGCGCTATTCTGTCTCCACAGCATTGACAGCCGCACACGCGTTGTCCCATCCGCCCCTCTTTCGCGTGTTGTTAACGCCGTAGGACAAGCGTGCCAAAGAGGATTTTCTTGCGTGCCTCCACTTCATTGAGCAACTTCACATTCAGAAAAAAAATCATTTTTCTTCATTACCTTGCTCACTTTCCTTTTTTTCCTGATCATGCCGAGATCGGCATCTCAGGTGCAGGGTTCATTTAAATGTGCTTTGCATATTAAAATGTGGGCGTGGACAGGGAGGAGTCGGCTACTTCAACATGTGCGCTCATTCCCACGTTGATTGGAATGTACGAAGGAAAGGTGCTTTGCTTCATGAGTACGCAGAGTTTCATACACGTGAATATTTTTGTGCGTACGACGTTTTCTGGATTTGAGCGTGCGCCATGTTTTAGGAGGAAATCCACGCAAGTCTTTGTACATGAGGCCCCTGGTCTGCTTGACACACTTCACTCTGGATATGTTCTTCAGATGGTAGAATTGTAGTAATTGATTTGATATGACTGTTGAAAGTCAGGTCGGAATCTATCAGAACACCAAGGTTTCGGACTTGGTCTTTGGGTTTTAAAGAGAGTGACTCCAGGTATTTACTAACAGCAATCCTCTTTTCTTTATTGCCCAAAACAATTATCTCAATTTTGTTGTGGTTTAATTGAAGAAAAATTTGGCTCATCCGGTTATTTATCTGTTTTAGACAGTGACACAACATCTCAATTGAACTGTAGTCGTCTGGAGACAATGCTAGATATAACTGTGTGTCATCTGCATAGCTATGATAGTCAACATTAAAGTTCTGAAGAATTTGACCCAAGGGTAGCATCTACGGGCTGAACACGAGGGCTCTAAGAACTGACCCTTGAGGGACCCCATAGGTCATTGCCATTCGATGAGATTGAACACTTCCAATGGTTACTCCTTTCCTCCAGGTAGGACCTGAACCATTTAAGGACTGTTCCATTTAGTCCTACCCACGTTTCCAACCTGTTCAGGAGTATATTCTGATGTACCGTATCAAAAGCCGCACTGTACTGTAAGTAAGGTGATACTTACACATTATTTGATATGTGAACACATGAGCAGGATTACTCTTGATATGAGAAAGCGTAAACCCTGCCACAGGTTGTCCGTGTGTGATTGAGAGAGTGTGGGCGTTAGTGTGTGTGTGTGTGTGTGTGTGTGCTATTGTGTGTGTATGTAAGGGATAATGTGTGCATTTTAGTGAGCGTGTAACTGCGCATGTGTGTGTATGAGTCTGCGTGTCAGTGCGTGTGTTCGAGGGAGAGAGAATGTGTGTGTGTGTGAGTGTAATTGTGAGAGTGTGTATCTGAGTGAGATTGTGTGTGTGTGTGTGAGAGAGTGCACGTGTTCCAGTGCGTGTATGCATGTGGGAGAGTGTGTGTCAGTGTGTGTGTCGGAGAGAGCATTTGTTTGAGTGCATGTGTGTGTGTGCGCGTGTGAGAGAGAGAGCATGTGCGTGTGTTATGCAGTGCACGTGAGCATGTGCGTGTGTGAGAGAGAGCTTGCATGTGTGAGTGTTTGTGCGATTGCATGTGAGAGCGTGCGCGTGTCTTTTTAATGTGTGTGTAGGTGGGAGGGTGTGTCGGTGCATGTGTGAGAGCATGTGTGTGTGAGACACTGAAAGTGTGTGTGTGTGTGTGTGTGTGCATGTGAAAGAGCAAGTATGTGCATTTCTGTGTTTGACAGAGATTACCAGTGTGTGTGCATGTGTGTCTGTGTGCGTTAAAGGTGCATGCGTGTGACGTGATGTTAGTGTGGGAGGGCAGCTGTAAAGATGTTTTGAGGTCACATGACCCGCAGACAGCGTGGGTGTACTGGAAGCGACACACACTGAACACTGACCGCGCTCACTCCGTGCGCGGCGGGCGGCTACTTAAAGCTCAAAAAGCAAACCCGCTGATGAGCTCCTGCAGGTAGATAAGGTGTGCAGAAGGTCGCCATGGTAACAGCTAGCGGCAGAGGAACAAGTAAAAAAAAAAAAAAAAAAATTAAAAAATAAAGTTAACGTCTGTAAGTGTAAATCTTGATGTGGAAATCGTGACGTATGTAGGAAGGAAGGTAAATAACGTGACATCGTAGTGTGACATAATGGGTATGCTCTAGATTTACTCCACTACATTTACTCAAGTAACATTTGGGATAAATTGTACTTATCAGAGGAGACCATAATCGTTACAATAATCTAACTTTTTATTAACACAATTCTATACTAGATCAATTGTGTGTGTTTCTGCGTGAGTTGTCATGTGATGCGTGTAAATAAATGTCCACGTATTTTTTTTTTTTTTTGCAGGTCGAAACAAACCAGACAACAATGTTGTTTTGCTCGTGATCTTGCGCAAAACATGAAGCACAGTGCGGCGCTCCAGACTACTGCTGCTTTATGCCGTGTGTGTGCGCTAAACGTGTGTGTTTGGCGGGTGGGTGGGGGGTGTTATTGATGGTGCGCTAGGTGCACATCAGGACATCGGGAACAAACAAAGCGGTGGTAAATCACCAAGGTGTCGCACGTGCGCTCCGCTCAGCTGCCGCGCTTTGACAAGTTTTGGCGGAACAAATGACCTTCACGGCGGGAAGCTGCTGCTGATGGACAGGAAGTGAATCCACTACATTTCATGCTCAAATGCTCACATTGTGCTACGCTATCACCCACAACGAACCTTGATAAACTCTTCTATGGTAGTTATTTGCGTTTTTTTTATTTTTATTTTTTATGTAAGGCAGCACTGTGGAGGTTTTTACCATGACATTCCCTGGCGATCAGTCCTTTGACTGTCGACAGGGGTTAACTTAGTTCTTTATTATCATTTAAACAATTACATCCACTCCTCCATTTTCCTACGCTTGTCCTCATAAGGATTGAGCGTGATCCCAGCGGGGCGGGGTGCGAAGAGAGTTTAAGTGAAGGAAAGGAACGAAGGCTGTAGGGATGCATGATTAAAAAAACGGGTGTGACGGAAAGGAGGAAGGCAGGAAGAAAGAAATGGAATGAAGGTAGTAAGGCTAAAGGAAGGTGGTAGGGAAGGAAGGACATATGTAAAAAAGGACAGAAGGAGGAAAGAATGGCAGGAAGAAAAGTGGCCAACGGCCAATTTAGCAGGTTAGGCCTTTCATTTGTCGCGCTGAAGTTTGTGACGGGCGAGGAAGTGCAGCATTAGACGTGTCGCTCACCTGGCACGCGTCGGCAGGCAGGCGAGGGCGGCCGATGGCCTACTTGGAAGACAAAGATCGAGACATGCGCAATCAACGTGGCGCTCCCGAGCTTTTTGGGGGAGAGGGAGGATTTGTTTAAGTCTCCCTTGCAGGGGGGGTGGTGGGGCTCGGCAGCACAAAGAGGCGCAGAGGAAAGGCGGGAGGGTAAAAATAGACAGAATAGCAATGAGGCAACTTTCCTCCTCGACGCCGCTGGGCATGCGTGAGTCAAAGTGAGGGGGAAGGATGGGGGGGGGGGGGGCTACTTCTCTCGCGGCTCCTCAAGGTTTATGAGAGAATCATCGCTGCTCATCTCATCCCAGGCGGCGCTGACAGGCCTTGGCCCGATTTGGCTTTGCTTCCATCTCCGCGATACAAAGAAAAACAAGCGGCGCAGGAATTTGCTGCTCAGTGGGCTGATGATGACGATGGAGACCCCCACCTCGCAATCAGAGACGATGGAGACCCCCACCTCGCAGTCAGAGACGATGGAGACCCCCTCCTCGCATCAGGGATCTTCAATTAAAATTCGGAGGGGTCAAAGGTGCAGGGACCCTTGACAGTTGTCAAATTTTCCTCCCCCTATCTGACAACCCTGCTTGAGACTTTATAGCCACGGAGCAAATGAGCAACATACTGTATGAGACACAACAGTTTTGAGCCGGGTTCTGGAAGAATAGGAAAGTACTGGTATTCAGTATTAAAAACTGCTTTCTGAGTTAGTTTTCCAAACTTTGAAACAAGCAGCATCACTTTTAAGCCGCGTGCCGACAGCGACGCTAAGCTAGGAGCATCTGCGCATTCCATGTGTGTGGACGGCAAGAAAACCAAGGATGCCTGTACATTGTGCTGCGTACAACGGCATACAATTTGAACAAGAGAACTGGAAGTAACCCTTCACATGTAAAAAAAAAAAAAAACAGCCATCCATTTTCTGCACCACTTATCCTCACTAGGGTTTTTCAAATTATATTTATTGATAGCACACACATTTGCGTTGATTAAAAAAAACTTCTTGAAAATCGGGTGAGAAATGAGCAAGTTGCTACTTAATTTCAATGTACATGCATTGCCTGTGATGGGAACGTCGACCTCCCCAACATGGCCGCGACGTAGGCACGTCGGTTAGCCGGGCTGCTTCAGCACACTTGCTTATCTAGTCTTCATATCGATGCTAGTACACAGTCTGAGCGGCCTATGGGAGGTAAAAACAAAACAAAAAAAAAAAAACGTGATGGCGCATATGCTTTATCTTTATTTCTCTGCAATTGACAGTGGGTCGCAAGAGATCCTGAATCGGTCCAGACATGGACCACGGTCTGCCATTTGAAGATGCCTGCACTAGATAGTGCCATAGTTCTTTCGGTCACGACCAGTAGCTCTTGACCATAGGTGAGGGTAGTAACGTAGATCGACCGGTAAATTGAGAGCATCACCTTTCGGCTTACCTCCTTCTTCACTACAACGAACCGATACAAAGTCCGCATCACTGCAGAGGCTGCACCGATCCGCCTGTCGATCTCCCGTTCCACTCGTCCCTTACTTGTGAACAAGACCCTGAGATAATTGAACTTCTCCACTTCTCCACTCCCTGACTTGGAGAGGGCACTCCACCCTTTTCTGACTGAGGACCATGGTCTCAGATTTGGAGGTGCTGATTTTCATCCCAACCGCTTCACACTCGGCTGTGAACTGCTTCAGTGAGAGTCGGAGATGATGGCTTGATGAAGCCAACGGAACCACATGATCTGCAAAAAGCAGAGATGCAATACTGAGGCCACCAAACCGGACCCTCTCCACGCCTTAGCTACGCCTTGAAATTCTGTCCATAAAATTTATGAACAGAATCGGTGACAAAGGGGAGCCTTGGCAGAGTCCAACCCTCACCGGAAACGAATCCGACTTACTGCCGGCAATGCGGACCAAACTCCAACACCGGTCATACAGGGACCGAACAGCCCGTATCAGTGCGTTTGGTACCCCATACTCCCGAAGCAACCTCCACAGGACTCCCCGAGGGATACGGTTGAACGCCTTCCTCAAGTCCGCAAAACAGATGTGGATTGGTTGAGCGAACTCCCATGCACCCTCGAGGACCCTGCCGAGGGTGTAGAGCTGGTCCACACTGCTCCTCCTGAATCCGAGATTCGACTTCTCCAGCACCCCCGAATAGACCTTACCAGGGAGGCTGAGGAATGTCGTTGGAATACACCGTCCGGACCACCGCCCCAATCTGCCAATCCAAAGGCACTTTCCCCGATGTCCATACGATGTCGCAGAGGCGTGTCAACCAAGACAGCCCCACAACATCCAGAGTCTTTAGGAACTCCGGGCGAATTTCATCCACCCCCCGGGGCCTTGCCAGCGAGGAGCTTTTTAACCACCTTGATGACCTCAACCCCAGAGATAGGAGAGCCCACCTCAGAGATCTCGAAGCCGTCCAGAAATCTTTCTCCACGGCCTCATCAAACTCCTCCCATGCCCGAGTTTTTGCCTCAGCGACAACTAAAGCTGCATTCCGCTTGGCCAGCTGGTACCCATTAGCTGCCTCAGGAGTCCCACAGGCTAAAAAGGGCCGATAGGACTCCTTCTTCAGCTTGACAGCATCCCTCACCGCTGGTGTCGGGTTCAGGGGTTGCTGCCACGACAGGCACCGACCACCTTCCGGCCACAACTCCGGTCTGCCGCCTCAGCAATGTAGGTGGAGAACATGGTCCACTCTGACTCAATGTCCTCCGAGTCCCCCGGGACGTGGGTGAAGTTCTGCCCGAGGTGGGGTTGAAAGTCCTTCTGACAGGGGATTCTGCCAGACGTTCCCAGCAGACCCTCACAATACACTTGCCAGGTCACACCAGCATCTTCCCCCACCATTGGAGCCAACACACCACCAGATGGTGATCAGTTGACAGACAAGAAGACTGGTACCAGAGCCCAAGCTCTGTGTGGAGGCGAGCCCGACCATATCTAGTCGGAACTTCTCGACCTCCCACGCCAGCTGGGGTTCCTTCCCTCCCAGAGAGGTGACATTCCATGTTTCTAGAGCCAGCTTCTGTAGCCGGGGATCGGATCGCCAAGGGCCCTGCTTTTGGCCACTGCCCAGCTCACACTGCACCTGACCCCTATGGCACCTCCCACAGGTGGTGAGCCCATGGGAAGGTGGACCCACGTTACCCTTTCGGGCTGTGGCCGGCCAGGCCCCATGGGTGCAGGCCCAGCCACCAGGCGTTCGCCTTCGAGCCCCACCTCCAGGCCTGGCTCCAGAGGGGGTCCCGGTGACCCACGTCTGGGCAAAGGAAAACATTTTCCAATGTTTTTATACATCATAGGAGTCTTCTGAGCCGTGCTTTGTCTGGTCCCTCACCTAGGATCTGTTTGCCATGCATTACCTTGCCAGGGTCATAAAACCCCAGACAACTTAGCTCCTAGTGATCATTGGGACACACGAACCCCTCCACCACGATAAGGTGACGGCTCAAGGAGGGGACATGTTGAAATGTCATTTAATATTATTTGACATGTTTGTCATGAGCGCATCAACGCACATTCTCCTTCATTTATATTTAATCTTTTCACACAACACTAAATTGGCCACATTGTTCATATATGTTTTTAATTATTGTACAAATACGATCTTGTCATTGTGCTTTAATTCCATGTCAACAGCAAAGTTTGATTTTGTCATTGGTGTTTGTTAAAATGTTAGTTTAAGTCGTTACGTGTTTTTCTTAAGCGATGTACTGTATCTAACGACATTGCGCTACAATGTGGTTTATGTAATTGTGTTACGTATGGTCTAACTTCAAAACTTGATTTACTAATGTGTTTTTAATAAGAACAATAGGACCATCATATTGTACTATAATATGAAAGCATACTGTAATTAAATAGCATGTAAAGAAACTAATCAGTTTTTGACCCTTTTTTGCTTCAGTTCAGTGGAGATGCTACTGCTGCTACTTCTGGTGTGTGCACCTTGGCCACCCGGGGGCAGTATAACACAGACATGCGGACTATGGAGGAGGTCACAGATTCTCAGTAGGCTGCAGTATTATTATTATTCGTTCTTCGCAGAGGATTTTGACAGACGAATTTAAGGCGGAGGTGGGACTGCATCAGGGATCAGTCCTGAGCCCCTTCCTGTTTGCAGTGGTGATGGATAGGCTGACAGATGAGGTTAGACTGGAATCCCCGTGGACCATGATGTTTGCAGATGACATTGTGATCTGCAGTGAAAGCAGGGAGCAGGTGGAGGAACAGTTAGAAAAATGGAGGCATGCACTGGAAAGAAGAGGAATGAAGATTAGCCCAAGTAAGACAGTATATGTGCATGAATGAAAGGGGTAGTGGGGAAGAGTGAGGCTACAGGGAGAAGAGATAGCAAGGGTGGAGTCCAGAGGAATTTTGCGCGATACGGATATGAAAAAAAAATCCGCAATGCACTTAATTCATGATAGTTAAACCGCGATATAGCGAGGGAACACTACGTGGTGATTGGGAAATTGGGAATAAGGGAACGATTCAGAACGCTGCGTTTGGAATCATTCGTCCTTCCTAATTTCAGAATCAGTTTTCCGCTGTAAAAAAAAAATAATAATAATAAAATCCCTATACAGTGATTACCAAATGGCAAACTGGTCCTCAAGGTCATACTGCAAATTGTTGGTTTTTTTTTTTTGCTATCTAAATCAAACCGGAACCAGGGCGTGTAAATACAGCCATGACGTCACACACTAAACTCACCAGGCGGAGGAGTTGTTTTTTTTTCTTTTTTCCATTTCAGAGGGGGATTGTGCTGTATTACCCCCCCACCCCCCCCCCACCCCACCCCCTCCCTCAACCAGGTGTTGCGTCCGCCGCGTGGACCGAGGAAGAGGAGGAGGAGGAAGAAGAAGAGGCTTTGTGCGCGCACTCGCCGTCGAGCATCAGTCGGCGCAAGAGGGGAGCTCGTCAAGACGCCAACAAATCCCTCACGTGCAGGCGCGGGAAGAAGAATATTCTGGATGTTTTCAGATGCGCGTTTTTAGGGCACCTCGCGGATGCTCCGGCGGTCGGAGCTAATCCGCGCGCCTAATCCACGTTTCTCGCTCTTGCGCGGATTTATGAGCCGTCTCCTCGCGTGACGACGACGATGATGATGAGAATGAGGATGAGGATGAGGATGAGGATGATGATGAGCTCCCCCCGCCGCGCCGCCGCAGCCGCCTCGCGCCGCGCCTGCCACCAGCAGCAGCAGCAGCAGCAGCAGCATCATCATCATCTCAGCTCCGCGCCCCCGGTTCCACGCGCACACCAGAGGTAACTGGCCCACCCGCGCGCGGCATGGAACTATCCGAGGTGCGCTGTTCGAGCGCCTGCAGCGAGGAGCTGTACACCATCAACCGGACGCCGAGCGGCAGCAGCGGCGGAAGAACCGGAGGAACCGGAGGCAAGCGGCTTCTGTGGCAGAACGCCGTCCGCCACATCACCGAGCAGCGCTTCATCCACGAGCAGGGCGGCGGGGGAGGGGGCGAGCCCGAGCGGCCGGACGCGCGCAAGCAGTCCGCCGGCCGGACGTCGGTCGGCGGCGAGCGGCAGCACAACAACGGCGGCACCAAGGTGTTCCCCGAGCGGGCCACCAGCAGCGACCTGGGCTTCCTGCAGATCGACTGCGCGCCCACCAACTCGGACTTCTTCCTGAACTGGGGCTACACGTACCGCGGCGTGATCTTCCCCACGCTGCGCAACGCCTTTAAGTCGCGCGACCTGGAGCGCCTGTACCAGCGCTACTTCCTGGGCCAGCGGCGGAAGTCGGTGGTGGTGATGAACATCCTCGACGTGGTGACCAAGCTGACGCTGCTCGTGCTGCACCTGGGCATGGCCTCGGCGCCCATGGACCCGGTCAAAGGCGCGCTGCTGGGCTTCTTCGCCGGCGTCGAGGTGGTCATCTGCGCGCTGGTGGCGGTGCGCAAGGACGCCACGTCGCACGGATACCTGCGCTACAGCGGCGCCGTCACCTGGGCGGCCATGGCCACGCAGATCCTGGCGGCGGGGCTGGGCTACGGCCTGCTGGGGGACGGCGTGGGCTACGTGCTCTTCGCGCTGTTCGCCACCTACGGCATGCTGCCCCTGCCGCTGGCCTGGGCCATCCTGGCCGGACTCTTCACTTCCGGCCTGCACCTGCTGGTCAGGCTGCTGCTGGCCCACGATGCGCCGCTCTCCAGCAACCAGGTGCGCACACCTGACCCTTCCCTTACTTTCTTCACTCATTCATTCATTCACACACCTTGACACCTTCTGTCCTTCATTTCCCCCCCCCCCCCCCCTCCATTTCATTTGGACATTCACGCTCTCATTGTCCATTCAGCATTTCTGTTGTTCACTCCTTCATACTTTCCTTTCACTGTGTCATTTCTTAACTCCGTTCATTCTTTCATCCTTGCATTTCTTCACTTCGTCCTTTAATCCAGTCCATGTATTCATGCCTTCCTTCTTTCCTTAATATCGCCAACCTTTCATTACTTAATGTATTCACTCCTTCATTCGTTACCTCATCCTTTCATTGCCAAATTCCCTCACTTGTTCAGTTTCCCGTATTATCATTTCATTTATTCATTCCTTCATTCTTTCATTTCATTTCTTCACTTTCCTCTTCGTGTCATCCTTTCATTGCTTCATTTCTTCACTTTTCATTGTTTCCTCCATTCATCATTTCATTTGCTCATTTCATATTTTAATTTGTTCCTTCACTCATTATTTTATCCTTTACTTCACTCCCTTCTTTCCATTGTCATTTCAATAGTTAGTTTCTTCACCCATTATTCATCCTTTCATCACTTCATGTAATCACACTTCATCTATCCGTCCTCCTTTGACGACCTCATTTCATTTCTTCTCCTTCACTTGCCATTTCCCTTCTGTTCCCTTCATCAATCCACTCTTTTGCGCGTTCCTTCACTCCATAATTTCTTCAGTCCTTCACCATTTAGTTCATTCATTCATGAGTTGATGCTTTATTCCTTCACTGTGCCATTTCCTTCATGCTTTACTTTCACATTTCTTCCCTCACTCATTTGCTCCGCCACTGCCTTCCGTCGTTCATCGCTCTCATGCTGTCATTTCATCCCTCCATGTTGCTTTCATCACTCTTTCACTTGATCCTTCGCTCCTTCATGTTGTCCTTTGCCTCACGATTCCACATCTTTAGCCCCGAACTCGCTCATCCACTCATCCATTCTTTCCATATTCGCATTACATTTCTTCACTTCTCCATTCTTCCATCACTTGATTTCATTTCCTCGCTGTCCCACTCCTTCCTTTCCTTCCTCCTTTCCATGCCTTCATTTTCTTCCTTCACCCCCCTTCATGCCATCATTTCGTCACTCCACGAATTAATGACGTGAATGTTTTTCATGTGGACACTTTTGAACATCCTTGCGCTTTTGATCCAGAACCTCAAAGCTTAGAAGTCCAAGTAGCGCCTCCTACTGGTCACTCTCCTTTGTTCAATCCGTAGATTTTATTTCTTGGCGGCAGTGAGGACGGAAGACGAGTCGGTTGCAGCTCGGGAGAATTAATGAACGTTTGCCGGGAGTGAGGAGGATTAGCCGTCGCTTGACTGCAGGCAATGTTCGCTCTCCAGAAAAAAGAAAAAAAAAAAAACACGTCAGCAAACGAAGACATCTTTCATACGATCACAATTAGCATCTTTATTAGGGTTAACACGGTCCGAGGGTGGGTAGCGCCTCTGCCTCGCACTTCTCAGGTTAGGGGTTCAAGCCTGGGCTCGACCAGTTCAAGGTCTGTCCGCATGTGCCCTGACTTTTGACTGGCGACCAGTCCATTGCTGCCCGTACAGTATGTGCTCCGGTCGGAGGATTGTTTTTATTTCAAGTGTGTAGTGCAGCGCGAAATGAAGTCAACTGCTTTTTGTTTCATCATCAAAACGTAACAGTTGAGTCAGAGGTGAACACTAACTATGATGGGATGAGCTGCTGAAATGCTTGAGGAGGTCAGGGGTCAAATGAATCCACACAGTCACTATGATTAATCTCACGCTGAGGTATTATTTGTTTTTTTTAATTTAAATTTTTTTTTTTACTTCAAACACGAACTTGTCCAAGAGAGATTTGGAAAATTCATTCCCCTGGAGCCAGTTTGACTTCGCTGCATGAAATTTGGCAGACGTGTGAATCATGAGATGACCCACCAAAAAGTCTCAAGAAACCATTCTCGAAAAAGTCTGCCATTTTGGTTAAAATCAGCCATTTTTAGGCTCTTTTTCTTAGGGGTCTTGTAGGGACAAATGTATCTTCAGAGATTTTGTCCGATTTGCTACCGGATTTCGCTTCACATCAGGTTTGAGTTGTTCAACGCGTTTGTGGGGTGTCCTTGAGATGCCCCTCGACCATTTCCACCTGGCAGGCGAGCAGTAAGTCAACAAATGTGTGCGCTTAGCGTCCAGATTGAGTTGAAAATTCCCAAGCGGGCCTCGTTCCTCTCATCCCGTCAGGCTGGGAATGGCCTGCATCGATCTGACGCCATCTCCTTAAAGCCTCTCGGGTGGGGGCGCATTGCCCCACCCCCACGCCCTTTGTCTGCGGCCCGCGGTATCGAATGCCTCTTTTCTTTCAAAGCCGCCGTGCTCTGATCTTCTCTGGAAATAACAAGAAGCTGGTACTGACCCAAACACCCCCCACCCCGACCGCATCCCTCTTCATCATCCTCAGCGGGAAAGCCTTCAAGCGGATGACATTCTGCTTACACAGTTAATGCTTATTTACATACACAGGGTAAACAAATAATGATGTTGGTGTTATTCTAAACCTTCTAACAACTGCTCCTTTAACAAACACGGAGAAGCAATACGTACAGAGCACACAACAATACTCACAGGCATATCGACCCCCGTCGGGCAGAATCCTCACATCTCCAAAATGACAACTTTTCATGACTACTTTTACTTGCTCGAGTTACCAAACACAGCATCATTCATTTTTATTTTATTCCTTATATTGCTATTATATACTGTTACCTACCAACATCGACATACCATCCCAATTGCTAATTTAAGATGCAAAAAAAAATAAAAAATCTGGTGCCATTGATTAAAACGGTGCAAACGCGTCGCCAGCGCCGGCCGGTCCACATCAAAGTCTACGCTCATGCTGAATTCCCCCCCGCGATCAGGAAAAAAAGCCTTCAATACCTCACAAAAACAAATGACTGTGGTTACATCATCTTCCATGAGCGATTAAATGAATAAAACAACGAGCTGGCTAAGCAGTTTAATAGGTGGAAATTAATCTGCTGAGGGCCCACTTAACTTACTTTCGTGGCTGACCAGTTCCTTCTGCGACAAAGCATTACAGCGCTCCATTTGAAACAAAACAGGCTGACCACAATGTATCTAACCGATTAGAACCCTTATAACTATTTTCACTTGTTATTGTGTTAAAAAAAAGAGCAGAGACTTACAATATGGAGGCCACGTAATTCTCTCTGTGAAAAAACATAAACAAAAAAAATAAAAATAAATAAGAATTGCTTAAAAATCCAGGAAGTATCAGGGGGTTGGCTGTGTGGCAACACAAGTGTCAATTTCTACCGGTTTGCGTGCGTGTGCGTACTCGCACGAAGGGCTTTTCTGTGAAGCGGACACCATTATGAAGTCAATAGCAGTCTATATCTCTCACTCACACGCACACGCACGTTTCCACACGAATTCCAGAGCTGCGGGCCCGTCGATTAGCCGCCGCAGTTTCCTTTCTCAAGGTCAAACTGCGCTTACCTGAAGCGGCGGCTGCGGCGCAAAGATAAAGCGGGAAAATCAGCGAAAGAGAGAGCGAGAGAGGGGGCGGGGGGCGGGGGAGAAGGGTTAAGTGGGGGATGCATCAGGCGAGCCAGCGAGCGCCACGTCGTAAAGAAGCAGCAAAATTATTATTATTTATTTATTTATTTTTTTTGATGCGCAAAAAGCCGCCGTCGCTTTTTCCTGGCAAGATGATTTGGTGGGGCTCACAATGAGCCCGAGCCCCTGGTGACGAGGCTTTACACCAAGGGTGTCAAACTCATTTTTAGCGCAGGCCACATTGTAGATACGATTTTCCTTAGAGGGCCATTATAATTGTAAAACCATATCAATGTTTAATCGCCTCATCATATTATTACACATAGACAACAAATTGATGGATAACTAGTTTTGAAATTAGAAGTCAAAGATATTGTTCTGTTCAACTATTGTTCAAGTAACTATAAAAGGGGTTTGGAGGCAAAACATGCTTACAATAGTTCATTACTATTTCTTACATATGAATATTATACAACAATTTTGGAACAGATTTTAGCAAGAATCATGGAAGTTGACAACACATGATTTGCTTTCACGGGCCACATAAAATGGTGTGGCGGGCCAGGTCTGGCCCCCGGGCCTTGAGTTTGACACCTTCGCTTGACACGATCAGGACTTTTGGGGCCGATCGGCGAGTTTAAAAAAAAAACGATAACCAATCAGCGATCTGATCGCATGATGGAGGAATGTGTCTATTTAAATGACCTGTTCATTTACTGTATATACTTGTGTCCTTAATTGCTCCAAAAATTATAATTACAAAAAATAATGTCTCTTTGTTCCTCTATTGATGCCAGTGAGGCATAGTGACAGACAGAACAAATGAATGGTCTTCTATTAGATGGCAGGAAGTACATACTGTAATTAATGTATCCACTTTTTGTGACATTTTTGTTTGTCGGTGTGCCGTGAGATTTTTCAATAATTGTAAAATATGTTCCTTGGCTCCATAAAGTTTGGAAATCACTGCTCTAGTCAAGCGTATGTATTCTAATCAGTCAGGTCAAACCAACATTACAACATGACAGAAATAAGGGGTGCTAGCCTACTGTAATTAAATGACAGATGTGTTGTCTGTCCCACACCGCCGACATTATTATTTTTTAAATAACTTTATTGGCCGTCGGATATTTACAGTACTACGTCAAAAGACACGCGACAAGGCTAAAAATACACTAGCTTTTGGATTCAAATATACTGTGCGCGATGGAGACGCAGAGTAAATGTCTTCTGCGGAGCCGATCAATGACGCCATTGATCGGATCGGCGAATTATGACATTGAAGCATAAAATGATAATTATCGGCCGATACCGATCAGGCCGATAAAATCGGTGTAAAGTCTACTGGTGACCCCCTTTCTTTCCAGGCTGCATTGATGCCTTATAAAAAAAAAAAATAAATAAATAAATAAATGCACAGTGAATGTTTTTCTTTTCTTTTTTTTTTTTTTTTTTTTTTTTTTGTCAATTTGTGAAAGTGAACCAGCAGCAGGCGGGTGTTCACTGTTGTCGGTTTGCTTTTTCACAAATTCACCCACTGTGGCACTCACACATTGAACATAAAAAAAAAAAAAAAAAAAATTACAAGCATACCTTTACTGACACCTATGAATATATTCATCAAGTAGGTTTTTCAATGGGTAGGTGTTGAATAGGTTTTCACCCAGCTTGTCTGGTTAAATTCAGGTTTTGAAACCACTGTAATGACTAATAGATGGTGGCAGTGCATCGCTTTGGATTTGAGTTCAGCACAGCTTTTGAGTCGAAGATACAGAGCCGGCGGTGAATCTCGGCTTGCCACGTTGATTACAAGAGAGAGAAATTCCACCGCGTTGGAATTGGGACAAGTTTAGACACCTGACTCTTGAACAGAGTATGTGTTGCGCTAGGTAGTCGGAAGTGTGTGTCACAATCTTGAGAAAAGAGGATGCAGTTCATGGATTGAATACGTAGACATACATAGATAACAAACCGTACGCTGTGATATAGTTATATAATAATCAAAGTTTCACAATAGGCTAAAAACAGGTGCAACAATCATGTACGATATCCCTCACTAATTTCTTAAACGATGATAAATAGGATGAGTTTGAGTATTTGTTGCAGAGTGTTCCAGTCGTTTGGGGCAGAAAATGAAAAAGTCGATCGACCAAAAAGAGTGCAGAGTCTGGGAATGAAGAGGTTAATAAAACCGCTAGAACGGAGAGTGCAGGCGGTGGTATGCACGGCTGAGCGGGGAACCACGGTAGGGTGAGGTCATGCTAATAATTTAGCAATGACGTGTTCTTCGCTCTTTCTATAATCAAAAGGAAATCTTTGTTCAATATAGGAAAACATTTTGTTCAAAGAAAATAAAAAATGGAGATTTTATTTTTCGGGCCGTATTGTCCTGCCCTGTGTGAATCTCTTCTCGTCTGGTTGGCTATTTAAAGCCGGATGCACAAAAGCGCTCATGTTTCCGCGCGGTGTAGCGTGGCACCGTGCTGATATTTGACCTCCGCTCGTCATTCAGACGTCTCCAGTCGCTCCGCGCGAAGGATCGGTAGCGGGGAATCAACCGCAAGCGCCTTCCTTCATCCACATCCTCGTCCTCCTCGTAAGCGCGACGACGTGTCTGCTCGCCGACGTGCACTCAACCGTGTTAAATGTTTTATGAAGCTTTTAGTGTCCGTGCCGTGACCTCGCAGGCACGTCCAAAAAAATGTCTGTAAATAAAAAAGCTTTTAGCGAGCCACCACAATCGGGACAATGCGGGAAATAATCCATCACTCTTGTCAATCTTGCGTTTTTTATGTTGATGACTCCACGCTAATGCTGATCAACGGATTCCAAATATTCGTTAAAGTTGTCTGCTGTTTGTGTTGTATGGAGTTTTATTTCAAATTCGATATGAGCGCCAGCATTAGCCACCAGTTTCTCAAGCCGCCTGGGAACCGCATCGACTGATTTCCCAAGGAACTCTTGTGGGATGGAAGACATTAACTTCTCATATTCGCCCTTCAGGTTCTTCCAAAGTCGTTGGTTTGGTAGAAAAGACTTGCTCCTTCAATCACGGAACATACCCAAAGAAATTGCGGAAAATATTACAACATATGACTACGTTATAAGTATTTGAAAATATGGAGTTACTTTTCAATCACCCTGTATATAATATATTATATGTATATAACATAAAATTTCATAGCTTTGTACATAATTGCAACAATGCCTTTTACACTGTAGTATTTGTGACTTTAAATGTACAGTAGACCCCTGCCTACTTGCGGTTCGGCTGGCTTTTTTACTTATTCTGCTATGAGGAGAAATAAGTCAAATTCCACAAGGGGATGACAAACTCGTATTAATCGATAAAAATGGCTTTATCACCCAACCTTAATGCACAGAGATTTTTAGTGAGGCTTATTTTTTGGGCCTCTTTCTCGACCGTAGGTGCAAAGACAAGCATTATGCCCCACTCCCTGCTGCCATATTAATTAGGCAGCTCTGTGGCTTGGGGCTGGTCCGACCTGTCGCGGGTGGAAACCTATCGATGGTCTGGCCACCTTCAGCTGCATCTCTGCGGACACTTTTGGCAGGAAGGTTCCGAGGTTGAGCGTGACGAGGCGGGGCAGGTGAAGAAGAGCGCAGGGCTTCCGGCTTTCACAGTCATCCGTCTTCATTAAGGCGCCAAGTCACGTGCCCCAAGTGTCTCCTTTAAAATGTCAACGTCGCCTCGCTAATCAACTCGGGGTTTGTTGCTAAAAACAAGACCCCGCAGCCAGTTTCACTAAGCTGCATGAAATTTGCCGGGCGCGTCTATCGTGAGCAGACGAACAAACAAAAAAGTGTCAAGAAGACGTGCCTGAAAAGACGGAGAAAGCCTGCAATTTGGATTTAACACAGGCATTTTAGGCTCATTTTCAAGGGGTCCTTCAAAGACGATCTTGTCCAAGATTTGAAAAATTCAGCCCCTGAATCCAGTTCCACTGAACAACTTGAAATTTGGTAGAGATGCCCTTCAACGAAAACTAAATCCCCATGGAGAGATAAAAACGGAGATAAAAAGAAGCTGCAGGGTGGCAGGGAGAAATTGGAGGAAGAATAAGACTAAGACCAATCATCGAATATTGCGACCAACTTAAATCTTATAATAAGTCCGTAAAAGATACTAAAAATACATATTTTCCCAGAACAATAATTGTCAAGGTTTATTAATCATTGATTTCATTGTGATTTTAACAGCTTCCCTTTAAACCCAACTAACTCTCTCTGTGACAATTTTCCAGTCCACTTCAGAGGAAAGATTGACACTATCAGATATATTAATATTTTATCCAGGCTTAATGATTTGGCCGTTCTTAACGCTCGGGATTGCTTTTCCCCTATAAACCCTCGCGGACCCTGAGATCCTCCGGCTCTGGCCCTTTTAGTTATTCCCAAACTCAAGACACACATACACTGTGAGGCATCGTTCCAGTTTCACGGTCCACAGCTGTGGAACAGCCTGTCCGAGCACCTCAGGGCTGCAGAGAACATTCATGTTCTTAAGAAAAAAAATAAAATCACCTTTTTAATTTAGCTTTTATGAAATATTTGATTTACCTTTGAACTTACATTTATTCCCCCCCCCCCCCCGCCCACCCTCTTATTAGAATTTCATCGTTATATTATTATTTATTGTACTTGACCTTGCTGCACAGTGAACAACCGATTAGCACATCCGCCTCAAAGTTTTGTGTGGTTCAAATCCAGGCTCTGGCCCTCCTGCGTGGAGTTTGCATGTTCTCCCCGTGCATGGGTTTTCTCTTGGTAATCCAGTTTCCTAGCACACTCCAAAAACATTAATGGTAGGTTATGGTAAAAAAAAAAAAAAAAAAAAAAACCTTGAAAATGTTTGAAAGTTTCACATTTTATCCAAATGTACCACGCTTGGTCATGGTGACTATGTTGACGTACAGTTCTCATCGTAGACCCGTCACTTTCATGAGCTGCGAGGAATTAGTGTGCTTTCCAGTTCCAAAACTGTTGCCAAAGGTGAACGGCTTGACAAAAAAAAAAAAATAATGTTACTGTACCAAAAATAACATGTTCCAGATGCCAAAGACTTGTGTTTTGTATTCCCCAGAGCCATGCCTCTCTCCCTCTCTCTCTCTCTCTCTCTCTCTCTCTCTCTCTCTCTCTCTCTCTCTCTCTCTCTCGCTCTACGCACAATAGACAAAAGATAGAACCATCATCACATGCCCGCCACGTCAATGCCCCAAATTCATCATGGGCGCCACATAGGCGCGTCTTTTGGAATTTGATGTAGTCATATTGTATATCTGTGAGCTGGAAATATGTCAGTCCGATTCTCTGCCTGTATTGCGCCACAGTGCCAGTAAACAACAGCGGCCAATTCTGGAACTGACAGACTTTGTCAATGGCATTTTAAGTGACAAATGGAAATCTTTTTGGACACATTGTTCAGTCCCAACGGTCCGTTTTATCCAATATCCGTTATATCAGGGTCCGTTTTATTGAGGTTCCACTGTATATGTTTTGTGTATATTTATAATAACTTTATTGTCTTTTAGTGTTTCTTCAGAGGGAGCCCTCTGCACTGGGAGCTGTGATGGGCCGTGGCCATGGTTGTCATTCACCATAATGTGGCTCCTCTTACACCACTGGACTGGGGCTCTGTGCCAATGTCCTATGGCCACGGTCTGTTGTCTGCTCTTGGTGCAGACGGCTCCCTGAGATGGCATTTCCTCACCTGGATTCTCTTTGCTTAGCCATAGGTCATTACATCATTCCATTATAATTATTATTATTTTATATAGAGATTTCTTGTGTGTGTCTGTGTGAATGAGTGGCAGGAAGGGATTGATTTGTAACTATGTAAATCACTTTGAGTTGCATTTCATGGTATGAAAAGTGCTTTATAAATAAAGTTTGATTTGATTTGATATCATAAGTAGAGCCTCAAAAAAGTCTCAAGAAGCCATACTAGAAAACACACCGGAAATCTGCCATTTTGGTTTGTAGGTGGCCATGTTGGGCTCATTTTGACCATTTCTCGAGGTCCTGAAGATAAACTCGCCCTCGAGAGATTTTGAAGATTCAGCCCCCAATTTTAGTTTGACATGGCAACATGAAACTTGGTGGACTTGTCTATCACGAGTAGGCACACAACAAGTCTTAAGAAACCAACTTTGAAAACACACAGGAAGTCTGCCATGTTAGGCTCATTTTGGCTATTTCCAGGTGTTCGTTGAAGACAAATCCTCAAGATTTTGTCAGATTGTTACCAAATTTCAACCACGTATACTAGACTGATGGAAGACGCTAAATTGAGAAAGACTTACGTTTTCGTCGTTACGTGGGGGCAGCGAAGCTTGATGACTCGCGATAAAACACAAAACTCTTGTATACATAGAAGCTCAGGAAGGTTTTTAAAATTCAGCCCCCAGAGCCAGGTAGACTTATCAACTTAAATTTTGCTAGGTCTCTCTGTAATGAGTAGACCCACAAAAAAGGCCGTGCCTCAAAGAAACACAAATAGTTTGTCATTTTGCTTTGAAGCAACCGTTTTCAGCCAATTTGTCAGGGCTCAATCAAAGGCAAACTCGTCATAGAGAGACTATAGCCGCTCATGATTATTTCATTTTTTTTCCGGTAAATGCAGCCATTTAGGACAGTTTGACTCAGTAACTTGAAATTTGGTAGTCGTGTCTATTAGGAGGAGACCAACAAAAAGTCTCAAGAAGTCACCTGAACAATACAGGAAGTCTGCCATTTTGCTTTGAAGCGGCAAATGTAAGGGCCATTTTGGCCATTTCCAGGTGTTCTTTCAAAGACAAACCTATTAAGAGATTTTGTCCCATTGCTACTTAATTTCAAACACGTATCCAAGACAGATGGGCAAGGCTAAATTGACAGTTAAGTTTTTGTCAATCCGCGTGGGCAGAGCACGGTGGCGAATATTGATGACTTCCCATGAAAAACGAAACACGATAGTTGCAGCAGCCGCCCATGAATTTCTTTGACAATTCTGCCCCCCAAGCCAATTTGAATGACATGTGGTGGCATGTCTATAATGGGTCGACCCACAAAATGTCAAGAAGCCCTGCCTGAAAAGATTCAGGAAGTCTGATATTTGGAATTGAATTTTCCAGAGGACCTTCAAAGACAAACTTGGCAGATTTTGAAAATACACCCCCTGAAACCAGTTTGACTGAGCTACATGCAATTTGGTAGGCATATCTCTAATGGGTAGACCCACAAAAAAGTCTCAAGAAGTTATGCCTGAAAACACACAGGAAGTCAGCCAGTTTGCTTTGACCATTTTAGGCTCATTTTTGCCTGATGTTCTTCAAAAGGGAACTTCTGTTAGATGGATTTTGAAAATTCAGCCCCAGTTTGACCAAGCTACATGAAATTGCGTCGGTCATGAGCCTACCCACAAAAAATCCTCGAGAAGCCATGCCGGAAAAACAAAGCAAAGCAGGATGGCTGTCATTTTGTTTTGAAGCAGCCAGTTTAGGGGGCGCTTTAAGGTAAGGGTTCTTCAAATTTTTGGAAGATTCAGCCCCCTGAAGCCAGTTTGACTTCGCAACATGAAAATTGGTAGACGTGTCTATCAGAAGTAGCCCCACAAAAGGACACAGTAAATTAGCTATCCAGCCATCCATCCGTTTTCTGTACCGCTTATCCTCACTAGCTAAATTGACAAAAATGTGAATTTTAGTCATTGCATGTGGGCAGCAAGGATCTCCAGCAAGAGACGGGGTGGGGTGTCTTTTTCGAACTAATTTTCTTCAAGCTGTATAAAGTGGAAACAGAAGGCAAATGTCAGTCAACGCTAACATGGAATGACAAACAAGAAGACTATTTCTAGAGTGGGCACATGTCGTGTGGGCACGCCCTCCAGGTGGCGGTGCACATGCTAACATATGATGAAGCTTTGAGGCTTCCGGGGTGCGTCTGATTTGTTTTTATCCTCCACATTGACCATGATTTCAGGCGGGATTATCTCCCAGTGGTAATCTATTCATAGCGCCCGTCCGGGTCAGTGTTTAATGAGATTACGGCGGGATTACGCTTATCTCTTTGAAATGTGGAAAAACAGCAGGTCGCCGCCCGTGGAAGGCGAGCATCTGTGCTCTGTTGGACCACACGGAACCAAGAGGGGCATAAATCAGTTTTAAAAACTCTCATACGTACGACTGAAAAATGTATTTCAGTCAACGAATGTATTTCAGAATGATGTGTGAGAGCATTTCAGTTGTGTGCGTGTGTGTCTGTGTTTCAGTAGCTTATGTAAAAGTGTTTTACTAGTGTCTTTTACGAGGACATCACTCGCATGTATAAGAGGTTTTTCAGTTGAAAGGGAAGCCCTTCAGGTTTTTCAAACTAAAACGTGCCTCTTCCACATCGTTCACCTCACAAGTGTGTGTAAGAATTATGGATCCGTGCCTCTGTCCCATTTGAATTTTGACACTTCCTGATCTGATCCTAGATCTTTTACTGTATAATGCTTGTGATTCTGGCTTTTAACCATGTGAAGAAAAGTACTGCAGTATATTAATAAAATGTACTTACTTTTTTTTTTTCTTAAAAAATTATGACTTCCATCCATTCATCCATTTTCTGAGCCGCTTCTCCTCACTAGGGTCGCGGGCGTGCTGGAGCCTATCCCAGCTATCTTCAGGCGAGAGGTGGGGTACACCCTGAACTGGTAGCCATCCAATCGCAGGGCACATATAGACAAATGACCATTCACGCTCACATTCACATTCCCACCTACGGGCAATTTAGAGTCTTCAATCAACCTCCCAAGCATGTTTTTGGGATGTGGGAAGAAACCGAAATACCCGGAGAAAACCCACGCAGGTACGGGGAGAACATGCAAACTCCACACAGGCGGGGCCGGGATTTGAACCCCGGTCCTCAGAACTGTGAGTCAGATATACTAACTAGTCATCCACCATTCCGCCCTCTTATAAAATTCCAACTTTTTAATTGCTGTGGCATTTAGGGATACACATACTTACGTTTGCCTCATTCACTGCCATGGACGTTTAGATTCGTCAGCGGGAATCCAACCCTTTACTGCCACCGAAGTATATATCGGTCGAGTACGTTTTTACAATAGGTAGGCATGGAAGAGGGTCTCGCCCAGCTTGTCTGTGAAATTTGGGTTTGTAAACCACTGCACTGATGATTGCGCTGTAGCTTTGCTTTAGATTTGAGATTAGCACCGTTTTTGAGTTGATGGGGGACGAATCTTGGTTTGTCACGTCGATTATGAGAGCGAGAAAGGCCAACACGTTGGAAGTCGGGCAAGTTAAAGCAAACTGGCAATCGAACAGAGTATGTAGATTTATGCTATAAAAGAATATGTGTCTCGGGAGGTATTAGAAAATGTGTGTCGCTTTGGTGAGAAAAGATGAACCTCAAAGAGTGAATGGCAAATGTCGGCTCAAAAATAAGTAAAATCATGCGCAAAATTAATTACTAATGTAAAAAAAACAACAACAACAACATGCAGTCGAAACCGTGACACGTTCATTATTTTGTTCAATTTTTTGTCTTTTTTCCTCCCATTGCGCTGATGGGTGGACAGTCCTCATATGCTTGTGTAGGTTATTTATGACCGAGCGCAAAACTGATCGGAAGTCGCACGGCCATGTTTTGAGCTAGAGCTAGATTGATTTTCAGATATGATTTCAATACCCCCCCCCCCCAAAAAAGATCACTTCCCAGTTGGAACTGATGTGAATTCGCCTCATAAAAATAAATGCTTTTATTTAGAGGGTACAGCAAAATCTCCATGAGAAAAGTAACAAAGACGAGAAATCAGAGGTAGAAACAAAGAGTCTTGTGTATGTAGCTTCGGCCCTCTGTGTGTCTCAAAAGATCAGTCAAAATGCTCTAAAACTCAAAATGACTGGCCGTCAAAGAGTTAATTGGCATTCGGATTGGGCGGGTCCTTGGAAAAAATGTCTTGTGTAAGAGCTCCCGTAAAGCTGCTCAAAGGCACTGAATGGCGTCCATTAGCGCTGGGGTGCACTTGGCATGTCTGCTGGTTTTCTATTCTTGGTTTTCTATTCCCACTTCTGACTAGCGACACGCCGTCTCCCAGGACCTTAGTAGTCGGTGACTACATTTCAGATGGTTTCTCTCATGCTGTCCCTATCCTCGGGGATCCAAAAGAACCTCACACTTAGCCCCAGGCTAACTTGTTTACGTGTGTCCTTGTGGGACAGGTCAAGCAAAAAAAAAAAAAAAGAAAACATTTTAAAAAGCAAAATGAAAGATCAGAAGCAGGCAGAGTCACACAGACAGAAGCCCAAAATGTACCAAAACGCCCATCATGCATCTGCAGGACAACATTTTTGGGACACACAAAATATGTGGACAAATGTGTTGCGACATAAAAAGGAATTGAGAAACATGTATGTGTCAGTATTGGGATGACAACAGGAAGTGAAAAATGTGAACAAAAGTATTGGGACATAAATAGGAAGCAAAAATAAAACAAGGACAAGAGTATTGGGACATACAACGAGTGGGAAAAAAACATGGACAAAAGTATTGGGACATGCAAAGAGTGGGGGGAAAAAAACATGGACAAAAGTGTTGGGATGCCTATCGGAAGAGAAAAATGAAAAAATGCGGAGAAAATTATTGGGACATAAACAGGAAGTAGAACAAATGTGGACAAAACTGTACGGACACAAACAAAAAACGGAAAAAAATGTAGATAAAAGTATTGGGATCGAAATGTGAAGTGAAGCAAATTTGGACAAAACTACCGTCTTGGGACACAAACCGGAAGGGAAAAAATATGAAGAAAAGCATTGCAATATGAACAGAAAAAGAAAAAAAATGTTGGCAAAAGTATTTAGGCACTCAGGGAATGAAAGGAAAATGTGGGAGTTGGACAGAAGTTTGGGGAAATGAAGTGTTGCCACAAAGTTGCAAGCCGACAAAGATGTTGGGAACGTTGTGTCTTGTACACACAAAGACGCGTACAAATTGTGTTCTAATCACAAAGTGTCCATCTGTCCGGCAGCATATTGGGCGACCGGTCAGCTTGACGTGACGCCTCCTCATCCCCGGCCGAGTCTGTCTCCATCGCAGCTTGCCTCCGTGGGCGTTGCCGGCTGCCGCTCGAGACGACTGAAGCGGCGCATTTTCCTTTTTGGGCATGTTGACGGGATGTCGAGTGCCTGCCAAAGCAGCAGGTGGCGCTATAACCTCAAAGTGCCAGACATTTTTAGCCAATCAGAATCTGCCTTGACAAAGATGACATGGATGGAAGTCCTTAACTTGTCAAACTACAGTGCTGCCTTGAAATACGAGTGCCCCGACTTACGCATTTTTCAAGATACGAGTTGTTTTCATGGAGAGTTTTTGCGGGCCACACCTGCGATTTAGTCTTCAATGAACCTAACGTGTTTTTTAAATGAGGGAAGAAACCCCCCCCCCGCAAACATAGGGAGAACATGCAAACTCCAAAATGGAAGGCCGCAGTCCAGATTTTCACAATAATCCTCCGACATTAGCCAGCGCTCCGCTCTGTCTCTGCCGTTTTCACGTGTTCCGCTGGGATTTGAGCCGTAACATCTTATCCCGTCGGAAGGAAAATCTTGGCGCGGTCGGCGTTCCCAATCCCGGCCGGCGTGCCAAGCCCAGTCTAATCGCCACCCCGCCTTCAAGCCCCCCTTCGCCAGCGTTGATACTGCACAGACTAGTGCTGCCAGCGGGAGGCCTCACTCTCCCAGCTGCTCCTCGCACGTTTGCACACGCAAGCACACACATGGAAATGTCTCCTGTCGAGAGATAACACTGGAGGCGGAGGACAGAATATTGATAAAGTGGCACAATTGTGGCAAATCTTGACTTCAGGAATCCTTGAATAAGAGCCCCTTTCGCAAACTGTAGATTGGGGGTCTACGAAATAATTTGAAATAAATGATTATGTTGTATTATTTGGCCACAAATGGGGTATAATTTGCACATAAAATCCAAAATGGTGGCGACAAAACTACTAAACTGTGGCCACCATATACAGTAGCTATAACGTGCTCAAAATGCTAATTTATGGCCAATATTTGCAGTATCTGCGGTCAGGGATTAGGCATAAAGGCATAAAATACTAATTTGAAGCAAGAATATATACCATAATATAACATGCGCATAAAATGCTAATTTGTGTCCAAGAAATACACTATTGTACCTGCTGTCTAAAGCCAAGTCCGTTCTCAATTGTCTTACCCGGGCAAATAAAGGCTAAATTCATTTTACTTTTCTACTCCATATGCACAATCAAGTTATTATTAAACTGTTTCATCCCTCGAAAATGTGAGGTCACATAACACATCGAATGTTCACATGGGCATGAAAATAAATGTTAACACTGTCAACACTTAAAACTGTCAACAGGTAATCTATATGTGAATTTCTACTAATGTGTCGACATCAAAGAGTTTAAAACAATATCGAATCGAATTACACCCTAAAGAAGCAAAATTGAATTGAATCACAACCTAAAAAATTGAAAGTATAATTTATAAGTTGTTGTTTTTTTTGGTTTTTGGTTTTTACCAAGAGGCGAAATATTCCAAGAATGAGCCGTATTTATTTTTTGTTTTCAAAATAAAAGGAGAAATCTTTACAGAATGAAGTCCATTATTTTAGAAAAACAATGACGTATTTTCCAGAATGAAAACACTTACATCTCAAATCACCTTTCCCTATTAAAATGAATGGGAATACAATTAATCTGTTCCAGACCCCCCCACCCCCCCCCCCCCCCACCCCCAAAAAAACAGCAAAGTTCATTATAAATATAAATATAATAATAATAATAAAAAATATTAAGTGTATTTTTCCAAGAAACGTTGCACTCAACAGTATAATAATACAATCAAATTTGCTGTCTACATAACCTTGCAGACATGGAAAATGCAGCACAAAACAAGACTGCACCTAATGTAGTGTCCTTCCTTCTTCTTCTTCTTCTTCTTCTTCTTCTTCTTTTGTGGGGTCTATTGGCGATCGGCAAACCAGCTTAATGATGCATTAGCGCAACCAAATGACATTGTCCTTCCACTGCAAGGACACCGATGTGAATTGGCAAAATATTGAGTCCGTACCAACCAATCCTTGTGGTCGTATTTAACGAATCGAGTCGATCCAAAAAAAAAAGCACCTAAAAAGGCTTTTGACTTTGGAAAATGGACTTGCATAAACCCGCAGATGATTCTCGTGTGTAAATCGTGTTCGTCCTCCAAAAGTGACCGATCACAGCCTCGCTGGTGGTGTGCTGGAGTGCGTCGTGGCTTAGTGCCACGGCTGGTCAAAGGTCAACAACAGACATGAGCCGGTCCAAGCAGACCATGTTTGACACACTAAGCTCCACAAATCCTCGCATGTAAAAACTTGTCTGAAGAAGAAGAAGAAGAAGATGATGGCAAACGCTGGCATCAGATTGCATCATGTCTCCTTGGCTGTGTTGGGAATCCCTGCTTATTCTCTATACTGGGGCCTAGTGGGGTGACCATTTTGTTGTGCTATCAGAATGTGTAGTCAGTATACAGTAGGTTATCCCGCATGTTGTGTTCACAGTGTATCCCACAAAACAGAATCATTGTTTTCTATTGGTGGTTTGAATTTTACTGCACAAAATAAATGCATGAAGTGTTACATATAAATATCATTCATATAATTGTAAATAGAGCAAAACAGCAGAACAGATGGACATTAAGTGCTTCGTATTTATTTTGTAACATACATTAATCTTAAAACAATAAATAAATTGATGCAGTGGAAGCTCTGTAGACTATGGCTTGTGCTACGAGATATAACGACAGAAATGTCAAGAAAAGCCTACTAGAACACCTGAACCTTAATTGGAGTTCATCAGAGGCTCTTATTGTACACTGGTGGCAGGTGAACACAAAAAAAATCTATGGAGTTTTGAATGTTATAGGTCACATTAATGATGAAAAGAGTTAAATAGAAAGGATTTAACTTGGAATATTTTGTACATCATAAGAACAGGAATATGTAGACTTTTTTATATCCACTGTAGTTGACAATTGAAACATATTTCTGCAGCTTCCGTCTGTCCTGGACATTGTGTGTTCGGAATCATCCATCCATCCATCCATCCATTTTCCGTACCGCTCATTCTCACCAGGGCCGCGGGCGTGCTGGTGCCTATCTCAGCTAACATTGGGCGACGAGGACATCCTTGTTTGGTCGCCAGCCAATCGCAGGACACATATAGACAAACAACCATTCGTACTCACGTTCACACCTATGGGCAATTTAGAGTTGTCAGTTCTTAGAATGTAGGAGGAAACCGGACTGGTTAGGGAATATTCGATTAATCGTTTTAGTCCAAGAGTCAACTGTATGTTCGACTATATAAAAATCCCTCTGAAGTGATAAGTGAGTATTTGATTAACTGTTCCAGCCCAAGACTCCACTATACAGTCCATTATATAAAAATCCTTATAAAGTGATTAAGGAGTGTTTGATTAATCGTTTCAGCCCTTGAGTCCACTATATAGTCCACTATTCCAATTCCTATTGTAGTGATTAGGGAGTATTTGATAAATAATTTCAGCTGTAGAGACAACTGTATAGTCCACTATATAAAAATCACCATGTAATGATTAGGGAGTATTTGATGAATCGTTTCAGACCTAGAGTCAACTATATAGTCCACTATATAAAAATACTGTTATAGTTATTAGTGAGTATTTGATTAATGATTTCAAACAAGAGTTAACTATACAATCCACTATTTATGAATCCTTATAAAGTGATTGAGGAATGTTTGATTAATCGTTTCAGCCCGAGACTCCACTATGTAGTCCACTATATAAAATTCCTATTGTAGCGATTAGGGAGTATTTGATCAATCGTTTCAGCCCTAGCGTCAACTATACAGACCACTATGTAAAAATCCCTTTAGAGAGAGAGAGAAGAAATGATGAATGATTTCGAATGTGTTTGTAATCATTCACTCGTTCCCTACGCACTGATCACTAAAAAGGGATTTTTAGGAACTAGCTAGGTCCAGTATATTAAGACCACCGATCATATTCACAAAAATATGCATCTCATATTTCACCTTCTTGTGTATTTGCATTCTTCCTCTTCAGATGCTTGTGTTGTGGTTTATCTCCTCCACTCAGTGCTGAGTGAACTACCTCCCCCACTGCCCCCGCAGCTCAAAAACAAACACTTAGCATCTTTAGCATGCGTTCACGTGAGCGTGAATCATTATCTGCAGGCTTGATGTTTCAAACTGTACCACATTGAAGAATATTCTGGATGACATGAGGATTGTTGCTTGGATGCGTGTTCGTGGCACTAATGTTTGAGGGGTCATGTTAGTGCGTGTGCGTGCGTGTGTGTGTGTGTGTGTGTGTGTGTGTGTGTGTGTGTGTGCGTGAGTTGTCGCCATGGTGATGAGGTCCGGGTCAGTCCGGATCATCCTGATGTTGTTTGATGAAACCATAATAAAGAATATACAGTCAGGGGGTTAAGGAACAGGCCCTGACGGGAATAGTGGAAATTTGTGTTTATAATTGCATATATTAATAGTGTCAACCTCAAACATACTCGAAAACATATTCATCATTTCCCCCAAATATGATATTAACATATCATGTCAAACTCATCTTGCAAAAATGCCCTGAAAACGTACTGGAGTTGCTTACAAATGATTTGATTTGGAATAAATGCACCAGATGAGTGAGGTTGCAACCTGTAAAAAAAAAAAAATTCATTTTTATGACATTTTTGACTGATTCCATGACCAAGGTCATGACTCAAAACACTCATTGAAAAGAATGGAAATGCCAATAATTTGTTCCAGCCTTCCCCCCAAAAATCAACAATTGTTGTAATGTGTATTTTAATGAGAAAAAATAGCCCTCCATAATATTGTACTGTATAAAAACCTACAGCTATGACATAATTAAACAGGATTCAAACCAAGGAAACATTTTTTTGTCGCACGGCATCAATTGAATGGCCATTGTGCGGCTCTTTCTCATGTGCCCACCTTGGCCACCTGGGGGCAGTACAGGTATAAGGAAGACAGGCGAATATACCATTCATTGAGATGTCTCAAGTCCTCTCTCCTCATCAGTACAGCACTAACTTTAGTCGTTCTACGCAGAGGATAAATAATACTGACTGTGTGTACTTTCATATTGTCTGTCCACACGTGTTGCTGGACAGTTTGTGTTCAATATGTTGCTTAAAAGGTTAAAGCGCCGCAACATAAATGCTAATTAGCATTAGCATTGACCTTGTGGGCTGAAAGGCTAAGCTATCTGGGGTTTTTTTTAAAGCAGAGACTATGGAATTCTATGTTTAATGTTTAGTTTGACAGTTAACGACACCCTTTTTTTGAAGAAGTGTTTACTAATTCTATCTGCCAAACTTCTGCTTGTTGTGAAGTGAGTTGAAGTGAGTTCACTGCCATCATATCACACTCGTACCTCAAGTTTGTGCTATCAAGGTAAAGCAAAAAAAAAAAATCGGACCGACGACGCCTCGTATCTTGAAAAACTCGTCGGCTCACTCGGATCGCAAGGCTTCAGTGTATACTGTAAAAACCTGTAAAAAACGATTGGTAAAAACACTGTCATGGTGCACTGAAAAAAAAAAAAAAGAACATTACTTGTTGAAACATAAGAGTGTGTGACGTGATTGGCGTGTCTATTGGTAACTTCTTTTTCATGTAACACGTTCCTGCTACTAATGAGTCCTCGTTAAAAATATCCTCCTGGGTAACGAGCACGTGCCGTGTTCCAATACAAAACGCTGCAGCTTGTGTGCTTTTTCATTTGCGTCTCGCGGGCGGGCCTGGCCTTTGGGGGCCTAGACCTTCAGGGGCGCAGCAAAGAAATTGAATCAGTGTTTTGGGAGAGATTGGCAATAACACAGAGTAGCACACCGTAATGCCCTCAGGGCGCATGTGTGCGCGTGTGCATTTGTGTGCGGGTCTGTGTTTGTGTGCGTCTTGAAGACCGGGGTGATCCTCTCATCCTCCCACACGGCATGCGAATGTGAAATAAATACTCTGTGTGCTTTTTCATGTGTGCCATTCTGCTGCAGAGGCCCGCCGCCCACTGTCGACTGGTCGGCGACCAGTTGCCACCTGCTCCAACGTCACCAGTGTGAATTTACCAACATGTTTGTGTTCCAATCCTGAATGTTCTTTTTCTTCCGACATGTATTGATTGGCTACATGCGGATCATTAAAAAGTAGATTTTCCTACAAATCTCAGTTCCAATGAAGTTCCAATGTGCAACAAGAGGGAATAAAACTGTGAAGGGAGCAATGGTGTTTTTGTTGATTGGAGAGGAAGATTTTGTTTTGGTTGTTTATGATTGTATTCTTTTATGTTTTGTTTGCAGCGCTTTGTTACAGTTGCGGCTGTTGTGCGATATACAAAACCCAATTCCAATGCATGAAGTTGAGACGTGTAAAACACAGATTAAAAACAGGATACAATGATTTGCAAATGCTGTCAACCTATATTCGATTGAATGCACTACAAAGACAAGATATTTAATGTTCAAACTGATGAAGTTCATTGCTTTTACAGATATATCCTTTTAAATTTGATGCCTGCAGGGGTAACAAAAGACTGGGAAAGTTGAGGAATGTTAAAAAAAACACCTGTTTGGAACATTCCATAGGTGAACAGGGTAATTGGAAACATGTGTGTGTAATGATTGGGTATAAGAGGATCATCTCCGAAAGGCTCAGTTGTTCACAAGCAAGGATAGGGCAAGGTTCACCACTTAGTAAACAACTGCGTGAGCAAATAGTCAAACTGCTTAAGAGCAACGTTTCTCAAAGTACAATTGCAAGGAATTTAGGGATTTCATGATCTACGGCCGTAACATCATCAAAAGATTCAGACAATCTGGAAAAATTCTGGATGTAAGCGGCAAGGCCGAAAACCAACATTGAATGGCCCTGACCTTCAATCCCTCAGGCGGCACTGTATTAAAAATTGGCATCATTGTGTAAAGGATATTGCCACGTGGGCTCAGGAACACTTCAGAAAACAATTTTCAGTATACACAGTTCGACGTTACAGCTACAAATGCAAATTAAAAGTCTACCATGCAAAGCAAAAGCCATGTAGCAACAACACCTAGAAATGCCGCCGGCCAGCTTCTCTGGACCTGAGCTCATCTGAGATGGACTGATGCAAAATGGAAAAGTGTGCTGTGGTCTGGGCACATTTCAAATCGCTTTAGTGTCCAAAGAGAAAAAGGACCAGCCGAATTTTATCAGTGGAAAGTTCGAAAGCCAGCATCTGTGAAGGCATGGGGGTGTGTTAGTGCCCATGACATGGGTAACTTGCACATCTCTGAGAGCACCATTAATGCTGAAAGGTACATACAGGGCTTGGAGCAACATATGCTGCCATCCAAGCAATATCTTTTTCAGGGACGTCCCTGCTTATTTACAATGCCAAGCCACATTCTGCACATGTTACAAGAGCCTGGCTTGGGAGAAAAAGAGTGCATGTACTAGACTGGCCTGCTAGCAGTCCAGACCTGTCTCACATTGAAAATGGGACATCAAGCAAATTGTACATCAAGCAAATTCTACCAACAAAGCTTCAACAATTAGTGTCCTCTGTTCCAAAACGCCTATTGAGTGTTGTTAAAAGGAAAGGTGATGGAACACAGTGGTAAACATGGCTTTTGTTTTTTGTTGCAGGCACCAAATTCAAAACGAGTGAATATTTGCAAAAAAATGTTTATCAGTTTGAACATTAAATATCTCTGTAGTGTATTTAAGTGAACATTCAATAGGTTGAAAAGGATTTGAATATAATTGTATTAGGTTTTTATTTATGTTTTACACGTCTCAACTTAATTGGAATTGGGGTTTGTATATAGTGCTTTCACAACAGCCGCAGCTGTAACAAAGCACTATACACGAAACATAAAATAATATAATCATAAACAACCAAAACAAAATCTTCTCCAATCAAAATGCATGCATGAAGCATAGCTGTTAGATGAGAGAGGAGCAAGTTTGAAAATTGACCAGTATGAGGGCCTCAGAATCATAGATGTCACAATCACAGCGTGTATGACGTCACTTGGACGTTAAACAAATAACAAAATATAGTCAATATATGTTTTTTAAATGAATTGGCCGGTTATCTGAATTTTATCCGGCCAAATATCGGAATCAGCATCGGTCTCATAAAATCTATGTCGTTCAGGCACCAAAGACAACCGAGACTATTCTTATTGGGTGTGATCATGTTTCAAAACCATGCAATACTACAAAAGGATAAAAGTGTTTCAGTAAAACCTCTGTAAAACAGAATTATAATTTTAGAAGAAACATGGAAGCTTACTCATTTTCCTCAACATGAGCAGCTATGTTGGTTGCTGAGGCAAAAACTCGGGCGTAGGAGGAGTTCGGTGAGGCCACGGAGAACGACTTCCGGATGGTTTCGAGGAAATTTCGGTCCACCATTTGGCGTCTCAGGAGGGGGAATCAGTGCACCATCCCATCAACACTGTGTCTAGTGGGGACGGGGTGCTGCTAACCTCAACTGGGGATGTTGTGAGCTGGTGGGCCGATTACTTTGAAAACTGCCTCAATTCCACCGACATGCTTTCCCATGATTAAGGAGAGTCTGTGGACGCTGAGGCGGGTTCACCTATGCCTGGGGCTGAGGTCAACGAGGTGGTTTAAACAGTGCCTCTGGATTGACAGACCGGGGTGGTGGTCCCCCTTTTTGAGAAGGGGGACCAGAGGTTGTGGCAGATCATGCTCTTCAGCCTCCCTGGTATGGTCTATTCAGGGGTTCTGGAGAAGTGGGTCCGTCAAATGACAGATTCAGGAGGAGCAGTGTGGTTTTCATCCCGTCTGTGGACCAGCTCTATACCCTCAGCAGGATCTTTGAGGGTGCATGGCAGTTCCCTGAACCAGTCTACATGTGTTTTGTGGACTTGGACAAGGCGTGGGATGAAAATCAGTACCTCCAAATCTGAGGCCTTGGTCCTCAGTAGGAAAAGGGTGAAGTGCCCTCGCAGGGTCGAGGAGGAGATCCTGCCCCAAGTCTAGGAGTTCAAGTATTTCGGGGTCTTGTTCACGAGTGAGGGAAGAATGGAGCGGGAGATTGACAGGCTTATCGGTCCAGCGTCTGCAGTGATGCGGACTCTGTATCAGTCTGTCATGGTGAAGAGCTGAAATAGCTGAGCCAAAAGGCAAAGCTTTTGATTTACCCGTTGATCTATGTTCCTACCCTCACCTAAGGTCACGAGATGTGGGGGTCGTGACCAAAAGAACAAGATTGCAGATACAAGCACCCGAAATTAGTTTCTGCCACACGGTGTCCGGTCTCTCCCTTAGAGTGAGGGTGAGAAGCTTGGTCATCCAGGAAGGGTTCAAAGAGCCGCTGCTCCTCCGCATAGAGAAGAGCTAGATGAGGTAACTCGGGCATCTGGTTAGGATGCCTCCCGGGCGCCTCCCCGGTGAGGTGTTCCGGGAACGTCCCACCGGAAGGAGGCCCCATGAGATGCTGGAGAGAAAATTCCAAGTTCAAAACTGGTCCAATTGCTAGGTGGGCGGCAACTTTACACTGTAAATCCATTTGCTGCAGGCCCTCAAATACCGATTGACATTGAAGATGTCGTTAAACAAGGATTTTAGGTGTCGGCATCACACAACATTTAAGGTTATTATTTATTGAGTCCGTTTGGTGACAGCTGGTGTGTGTGTGTGTGTGTGTGTGTGTGCGTGCGTGTGCAAGTGTGTGTGTGTTTTGAATCGCTAATGTAACAGTTAGATGCCTCTTGTGGGCCAGCATGAGTGTCCTGGATGACATTTGGCATGAAAACTAGAAAAAGACCTGCCCGCACTTGTCCACCGTGCTGATTACCCTCAGGAGCCAGTGAGGCTGTTTACATTGTGTTACATCATCTCTCCCCTCAAACAGTGGTGGGATGGAGGAGGTTGTGTGTCATGTCCTCTGGCCATCTCAGCCAACATTTTGAACAAACAACCTAAAGACTTCAAATCAGCATTGGTAAAAATAAATTAATGTAAACACTTTTGGTGTTTACTCCGCACAAAGACAAACTCTGATCTAGTCTCAAGTCAAGTGTTCTGTTTTGGTTACATAGTGTGTAACCTTTTTACTCCTTTTGAGCCACATCCAAAATTAGCAGCGGCCCGTTGATGTTTTTACGGTAAAAGATGCCACTTCTCTTGGTTCTTCATGTCAAGAACAAAGCCAAAATCCAAATCAAGAACACAGTAAAATAAATGGTTAAAAGAAATTAAAAGCCACATTACCTCAGTGACTGGCAGTCATTTTCAGCATTGTTCCCCACATTTAAAATTTTTGACTTTTGAGTAGTTTGACTGTTTCAAGACTGACAGAATGTGTTCTGTGACAATGTAAGCACTGACCATAGCAAAAGAAAGAGCAGACTCGCTTCTTTCACTAGAAACAAAAAGTTTCTATCTTTTTCTGTTGTTTGGTACCGTAATTGCTCGTGTATAATGCGCACCCATGTATAATACGCGCCGCCAAAATTCTGGAAAACCCTTCTACCTATGTACAATTTTACAATGCATGATTTTGCTTCTACCCATATGATCAAAACATGAAGTATTATCTGTATTTTGTTAGCTTTTTTCAAATAATTATTCTGAAGTTAAGCACTTTATTTTATTTTATTTTTTTTATTTACTTGCTCTTATTTTGAAATTCACAGCCCTACTTTATTTATTAAATTAGAAAACGCACAGTTGTGCTCATATGTTTGTTACCCAGGCAGAATTTGTAAAATGGGTACAATTCTTCAAAGAAAACATGCAGGACCAAGCGAGACACATTTAATTTTATTTTAATGGGATTCAAATTAAACGGTCAAGCATTTCAGGAAAAGAATTATCATTAAACAAAACATAACCATAAAAAAATTAATGATGGTTGTTGTTCAGTCAGTCATATTTAAAAAAAACAATATTTCACAAATTGGGCTAGGGTATGTAAACTTATAAGCACAACTGTACATATATGCAGTCATACGTACCCCTGTTTTATTGGAATGAATGTGTAGGCTACACTTTTTTTTATAACCACTAGGTGGCGGTGGCATTTTGGAATGAAAGTGTACAGCTTTTTCATAACCACTAGATGGTGGCATACATTTATAAAATGTGAAAGGTTTTTCTATCCATCCATTTTCAGTACCGCTTATCCTCACTAGGCAGTGCTGGAGCCTATCCCAGGGTCGCCAGCCATTTGCCCTAATACCTATGTATAATGCGCACTATTGCCTTTTTACAATTTTGGGGAGAAAAAAATGTGCATTATACACAAGAAATTACTGTAATCAGCAATAGAACATGGGTTGGTTTCACCAAAAGTGCTTTCTGTCCAAATAGCGGACAACACGAGCTTATGTGAAAAGATGTCAAACAAATCACTGACTTTGACGCTAATATTTGGCTGTTGAGACACCTCAAACTATAAGGCAACAAAACACGACTGACAAAGGGCTTTGGATAGAAAAATTCAAATTTATTTACAGATATACAACAACAAAATGTGCTGTGAGTGACGCTGACTCACCGCATGGCTCAAATAAATGTTTAAGAGCAACAATCAAATGTAAATATACACCAAATAAACATAAAATTCAGTTTTTAAATGGTGATTTTATTTATTAAAGGGGGAAAAACTATTCAAAGCCACCTGGCTCTGTGTGGCAAAGTAATTACCCCCCCTTGTTAAATCATGAATTAATTGTAGCTAATAAAAAAAATTTCACTGACCACACTCAAGCCTGATTCCTTCCAGACCTGTTCAATCGAGAAATCACTTAAATAGAAGATGTTTGACAAAAGAGGTTGGCCAAAACATCTTAAAAAGCTGTGACAAAATGCCACAATCCAAAGAAATTCAAGAACAGATGAGAAATAAAATAATTGACTCTGTATCAGTCTAGAAAGGTTTACAGAGCCATTTGTAAAGCTTTAGGACTCCAGCAAACCATGGTGAGCGCCATTAGCCACAAATAAAGAATACATGGAACATTGGTGAACCTTCCCAGGAGTGGGCGGCCTACAAAAATGACCCCAAAAACTTTTTCACAGCACTCTTCATACTCTGTTCGAATGTCAGGTGCCTAAACGTGTTGGGGTTTGTAATTGCATATAGATGCCACAAGATGGTGGTAAAACACTTCAAACGGAGAGGATCATAAAGCATCAACACTATGCCTCTAGCATGTACACAATCATGAACCCATATTCCATAAATGACTGTATTCAGTAGTAAATTATTCAACACAAACAAACCACCTCCACAGAGCCTCCTGTGGTAATAGCAATGGTAGTGGTAATAGCATACTAACATAAAATCAGTTTGCAGTGATGCTAAACATATTAAGCTAAGCTACTTTGTTGCTTATGCGTTGCAGGTGGCAGCCCAGACCGTTCTGTTCATGTGCATGAACACGGCCGGGATATTCATCAGCTACCTGTCGGACCGTGCCCAGCGTCAGGCCTTCTTAGAAACGCGACGCTGCATCGAGGCCAGGCTGCGCCTGGAGACGGAGAACCAGAGACAGGTCAGATCTTTCCTCCAAACATCACCTTCAGAAGATGGAGTGGAGATATCATTTCTCATCTGGAAAATTTTGTGAAACAGGGACCAAAATTGCAGCTGCAAAATTATTTTCATGGAGGAAATCATGGCAATACAATATTTTTAGTCGTACTGCTTTGAATGTAGGGGTGGGTGATGAATTGATTTTATTGGTTACCGTAATTTGAGTTTATGGAAAAACCTTTCAGCGATTGGCTGGAACCTGCTTACACTAACAAAATAGCTGTGAACAAAGAGGGGCAGGGTTTACAAAAGCACAGTCGGTGTTGACAACTGAGCCATTTCGTCGCTATATTTAATCACTTTTTTTTACCTGTCTAGCGACTATTCTTTTTTCCAAAAAGCCACTTTAATTCCTGCTAAGAAAAAGACGTAATGAGTGGGAATCATATTTCTGTTTTCATGTCATTTATACATTATGCAAGAGCAGTCATTTATATATATACACTATATTGCCAAAAGTATTTGCTCAACCTGCCTTGACTCACATATGAACTTAAGTGACATCCCATTACTAATCCATAGGATTCAATATGACGTCGGTCCACCCTTTGTAGCTATAACAGCTTCAACTCTTCTGGGAAGGCTGTCCACAAGGTTTAGGAGTGTGTTCTTGGGAATGTTTGACCATTCTTCCAGAAGCGCTTTCGTGAGGTCACACAGTGATGTTGGACGAGACTATGTCTTTATGGACCTTGCTTTTTGCACTGTTGCACAGTCATGGTGGTAGAGGAAAGGGCTAGCTCCAAAACTGTTTTCACAAAGTTGGGAGCATGGAATTGTCCATCAGATTTCCAGATGAAGAAGCGTAATTCGTCACTCCAGAGAACGCGCGTCACTCCAGAGAACGCACGCGTCTCCACTACTCTAGAGTCCGACGACGGCGTGCTTTACACCACTGCATCCAACGCTTTGCATTGGACTTGGTGTTGCATGGCTTGGATCCATCTGCTCGGCCATGGAAACCCCTTCCACGAAGCTCTCTGCAGAATGATCTTGAACTAATCTGAAGGCCGCATGAAGTTTGGAGGTCTGTAGCGAGTGACTCGGCAGAGTCACTGTTGGAGACCTCTTCGCACTATGCGCCTCAACATCCGATGACCCTGCTCTGTCAGTTTACATAGCCTACCACTTTGTGGCTGAGTTGCTGTTGTCCCCAAACGCTTCCACGATATAATACAGCTGACAGTCGACTGTGGAATATTCAGGAGGGAGGAAATTTAACGACTGGACTTGTTGCAGAGGTGGAACTAACTATCACAGTTAGTTCCATGCTGGAATTCACTGAGCTCCTGAGATCGACTCATTCTTTCACAAATGTTTGGAAAAAGAGTCTGCATGCCTAGGTGTTTGGTTTTATACAATGATTGGAACACCTGATTCCCATTATTTGGATGGGTGCACAAATACTTTTGGCAATATAGTTTACTGTATGTTGGAAACATTTGTCCCAAGGTATGTGCTTCAAAGCCACAAATATTTTCCCCAGTTCACCTTTCATCACCACTTTCGGCACTGTCAAGTTGAAATAATGTCCTGTTTTTGAATAAACAGATGGAAATGTTAAAAATGTTTTTTTTTTGTCTGATGCATCGATTAATCGGGGGAAAGAATTTGCCAGCTTAATCGAATACCAAAATAATCGTTAGTAGCATCACTAGTTTTATACATACAGTATATACAGTGGACCCCCGTTATTTGTAAGAGCGACCGGGCCCGACAGCGAATAGCAAACATCCTCAAATGAGTGATGCGAATAAGTCGGGGATCTGGGAAGAGAACCTGCATATTGAAGCTGAAAATGAACAACTAAGTTGTTGATTTTGCTTATTTATCTTTTGATGCACACACATACACACACACAAACACACACATATGTATACATATACACACATACACACCCATAAAAGGGTGCGGTGCACTTTCTGTCCAATAGCGATGAGATGTGGCGTGCCGACAAGTTTGATGTGCATAGCGATTGATGTATTTGTGTTGACAGCCCACAATGTTAGCGACTGCTACTAATGAGCCTGCTGACGGGAAACAAACATGGACGCCACATCGATCTGCTGTCACAGATTCACACGAAAGCACACTCACGCACACACACACACACACACACTGAGCGAGTGAGTGAGTGGCGTTTGTTTACGCAGTGAAGTGGACGCAGGGTGAGGTGCAGAAAGCTTTTCCACCATCTTGTTTCCTGGAAGCCTCGGGGCGTGAGAAGCTCAGCCATGGCTGAAATGGAAAGAACAGGTGTGGCTTTAATAAGAGCCAGTCACAGTGAAGAGTTTTGGGGGGAGGTGTAGAGAAGATGATTCATTCTGTCAATCTAGAAATTCTTTTCCTTATTGTTTTCACGAGGGTCCTCAAAATCCGATCCAGATCCATGGAAATCATACACTGGACTTAAAAAGTTCCCTTCCTGAGCCAATGTGGTTCCAGATCCATATTCAATGTGGTCATAAACAGCACTTAACAGTTCCGTGTCAGATCTGTTGTGATTGTAAACTGAATTTAAATGCTCATATCCTGATGCACGAATGTCCTAAACGGCACTCAAAAACTGGTCTGAAAGTTCCAATCCAGATCCAATGTGGCTGTATAGTGGACATTGAAGTTACAATATAAATTCAGTATGTCTGTAAACTGGAATTAACAGTTAGAATCCAGAGCCATTTAAATCATAAAGTAGACTAAAAGGTTTGGATCTCGTCAGTTCAGATGTAAACTGGGCTTTAACGTTCATCTCCAAATACAGGGTGATCATTAACTTGACCATATTCCGATCCAGTTTGATTGTAAACTGGACTAAAGTTCCGCTCCAGATATGTTCAGATCCAGATATTTTCAGAATCATTTTATTGTGGTCAGAAATAGTTGTGATCCAGATCCAGCATAGTCGTAAACTGGATTGAAGCATTCAGATCCAAATCCAATGTAGATTCAGTTTAGTTGTAAACGGGGATTAAATGTTCAGATACAAATACAGGGCAGTCATAAACTGGGCCATATTAAGATTCCAAACTGTACTTAAAAGTTCAGATCTGATGCACCTTGCCCGTAAACTGGATTTAAAAGTTCAGATCTCTAGTAGAAGCAATGTGGTCATGAACTTGACTTTAAAGTTCAGATCCAAATATAGGATGGTCATATACTGGACCATATTCAGAACCAATTTGATCATAACTGGACTTTAAAGTAAATCCAGATCTTTTCGGATCCAGATTCATTGTGTTATTAAACTGAAGTTATCACTTCTGACCCAGATCTATTGTGGTTGTAAATTGAACTCAAAAGTTCAAATGCTTACCCAATGTGATCGTAAACTGGACTTCATAGTTCAGCTCCAGTCAAATCCAGATCCATGGAAATCATAAACAGGAATTTCAGATCCAGATCCAGTTTGGTCATAAGTGGGCTGAAAAGTTCAGATCCAGATCCAATGTGGTTGTAAACTGGACTTAAAAGTAACAATCAAGTTTCAGCGTGTCCGTAAACTGGACTTTTAAGTTCGGACTCAGATCCATTTAAATCAAACTGTACTCAAAAGTTAAAGTATAGATTCACTTTGGTTGTAAATTGGACCTTCAAAGTTCAGATCCAGACCCAGCATAATTGTAAACTAGACTGATCCCAGTCCGCAAACATGCGTCGCACCGACGTCAAGTCTTAGGAAGGTACGTCGGCTGGCAGTTGCTTTAGATCTGACAAGCATCGGCTGCAAAGCATGTATTTCCCAGATTCATTAAACATCTCATCAAGGTCCGTTTTACATCGACTTGTCTCGCTTGGCTGACCAATCCCGTGTTGTGTGGGTAGGAATTTACCGGTCTTAGTGTCGCAGCAGCACCAATTGTTCACAGCCGTATTAATCAAAGTACCAAGACGCCGTTCGCCACTTGCATTTTCCAGGTAAGTTATCATTTCAATTAAATTGGCAGAAAATGACAATGTTGTCACAAATAATTAATTTCTGTGTTACTATAGGAACAAACCGAGTATGCCAGGAGTCCGTATCCATCCTGGCTACCGCACATGTAAGGTAACTCGACCAGCTGTTTGTGATTTTCACGGACTAATACCACATAATATAAATTGATGTTTATCTTATTTACTAGCCAGCAATGTTTTGTGATAATTCTTTCATTACTGTATAAATCACCTTTCAATTCCACAGGTTCTTTTCCACACACTATGTTCTGTTTTAACACGACTTACTTTAACTTACACCATGACATGAGATATTGAAGTGATGTGCTCAGTAGTGGTTTTTTTTCCCACCTTCTGCAGGTTGTCAGAGGAGGAATCTGGGCTGATTTTACTGTTATGTGGTGCTGCCCTCTCCTGGTTCAAATCATATCTCTCTGACCGTCAACAATTCATCAATATCAACAATGGCACCTCATCTCCTGCCCCTCTGTCCCAAGGCATCCATCCCCCAGGGCTTGGTGCTTGGTCCTCTTCTGTTCATCCTTGACATACTCACCCTCGGAAAGGGACATTCGTCGTCAAGGCCTCCATTTCCACTACTATGCTGAATCCATGACTTCCTCGACCGACTCCATTCTTACGAACTGCCTCACTGACATCAGGTCCTGGGTGCAAGCCAACTCAACTGCAATAAATCCGATAGATTAAGCATTGGTCCCAATTTCCTCACCAAACACACCGGTAACTTCTGTCTCTTTGTTGACAACACCACACTGGTTCCCTACCTTCACATCCGCAACCTAGGAGTAGTCTTTGACACCAACCTCAGCTTTGAGACCCACATCAACAACATCACAAAAACAGCTTTCTTCCACCTCAAGAATATTGCCCGTCTTCGCCCATCACTTTCCTTCACTGCAGCTGAAACTCTGATCCATGATTTCATCACTTCAAGACTTGGCTCCTGCAACAGCATCCTCCTCGGCTCATCCACCAACCTTCTCAATACATTTCAGTATATCCAGAACTCAGCTGCCCACTTGCTCACTCACACCCGCTCACGAGACAACACCAACCCTTTCCTTCAGAAACTCCTTTGGCTCCCCATTCCACAACGCATCCAGTACAGAGGATTAGGGTTAGGGCTAGGGCTAACCTTAACCCTAACGCTCACTCACAAAGCCCTCCATAAACAAGCCCCCTCCCACTTTTCCGACCTCCTCCACCATCACTCCCCCTCCTGTATCCTCCACTCTGCCGACAATAACCTTCTTTCTCCACCTCACCGGACCAAGCATTGAACCTGGGGGGACGTAGCCTTCGTCATCTCTGCTCCCACCCACTGAAATCTGCTCCCAAAACCGCTATGCGACTGTTCAGATCTTTCCACCTTCAAATCCCAACTGAAAACCCACCTCTTCCAAACTGCTTTTAATGTATAAATCTGCCATGTTTTATTCCTCTCTTTATTTTATTTTGTTTCTAATTGTTTTTATCCTAACATTTTATTTTATTTGTAAAGAGAGTACCCTTTAAAAGTGCTCTATAAAATAAATGTATTATTACTATTATCATTGTTATTGATGTTCATTAATTGTTATTCATTGTATTTTCTCTTGTTTCTGTTGGAGATTTGTATAAATAAAGTGTCTTAATCTGAAATCTGTATCTTCCTTACAGACACAAAATCATTTTTTAAGTCAGTATTGTTTTTCATAGTAAAATGTACCGAAACGACCTGTGTGGTTGTTCTGTGGGGCGATATAGTAGTAGAATATTCAACGCACCTTGTGCAAGTGAATGCAACACTGAGCAAATCAGCGGAGTGAATGGAGCAGAACAACGCTGGCTGGCGCTCCAGCGTTAATCGTTCAGACGTCGTGTGGTGGTAATTTTCGATTAAATGCTCACATCTCAGCGACATATTGCCAATGACGGAACACTGTCCCTATAACATCAGGGCGATGGAGCTTTTGATGACTGGCCGACTTCGGTGGGATGTATGTTTGATGACTGGGATATGTTCAGCTCCAGTCAGATTCAGGTTCAACGTGGTTGTAAATTAAACTTCAACGTTCCGCTTTACTTGCAGTTTGGTTGTAAACTGGGCTTAAAAGTTTGGATTGAAGTTTTTTTTTAAACATGCAGTACAAAAAAACACAAAAATTTGCAATATAAATATTCCACGCGGAAACACAGTGTACTGCTAGTCCGAAAGGAAGAAGTCAAACTTACAGGTATTTAGATCGTACCCCTTCACCATTACCTAAGATAGAGTTTGGATCCAAATACAGGGTGGACATGTACTGGACCATCTTCAGATCCAGATCATTTTAGATCCAGATTCATTGTCATCATAAACCAGATGTAAAAGTTCAGATCCAGATCTAATGTGCTCAACTCAAGTTTATTTATAAAGGACTTTAAAAACAAACCACAGATGGACATTAAGGGCAAAAAACAAATGTGGTCATGAACTGGACTGATCCAGATCCAATGCTGTCGTAAACCTGACCTGAAAAGTTCAGATCCCGATTCAGCATAGTCGTAAACTGGACTGAAATGTTTAGCTCCAGGTCCAATGTGGTAGTGAACTGGACTTTAAAATTCAGATCTACTACAGATGCAGCATAGTCGTAAACGAGACTGAACCATTCAGATCCAGATCTAATGGGGTTGTGCAATAAATTGGACATAAAAATTCAGATCCAGATCCAATGCGGTCATTACCTGAATTCTGGTGGACTTTTGTAGCTGTTCGTCTATGAGAAGAAAATCCCTGTTGTTTGTTTGCCTCAAAACTTCTCAACACGCACTCGCCGCAAATGTTTTGCATCGTTGGTATTTTTTGCATCCTGCGACTGAAAACTGCAATGAAAATGAATATTTGCATTGTTGCCTTTGCGTTCCCAGGAGCGTCTGGTTCTGTCCGTCCTGCCTCGCTTCGTGGTTCTGGAAATGATCAACGACATGACCAACGTGGAGGACGAGCACCTCCAGCATCAATTCCATCGGATCTACATCCACCGCTACGAGAATGTCAGGTTAGACTCCCTGAGCACTAACGAACGCCACAAGAAAACAGCCATTGGGCTACATTGTGGGGCGTGTGCTACGAGCACCGTGCCACTAGTTGTGGTTGAGGTGAATGTGAAATGTAAAAATTGTGTCCCAGGTGAACTCTCAAGTGACATTTCCGTGTTTTATCCAGCATTCTTTTCGCAGACGTCAAAGGCTTCACAAATCTTTCCACGACGCTGTCGGCTCAGGAGCTCGTGCGGATGTTGAACGAGCTTTTTGCACGCTTTGACCGCCTCGCACATGTGAGCACAACAATTGTCTCCGTGTGTGTGTATGTGTGTGTATGTATGTTCTTTGTATGTTTGTCCACCTCCTCGTCTTTCGAAACAAGAAAGATGCAAGTATTAAAGTAGGAGTTTGTAGTTTTAAAATCATAGCAAGATTTTAAATGAGATTTTTGGGGAAATGGATAATAGGTTAAAACTCAAAAAGAGTTGATAAACGTACCTGTCGAGCAGAAATGTTTGTATTCCACGTTGCTTCGGAATCCTCTCAGCTGCCCTTCACTCTGCTTTTGTTTGTTAATCTCCTGCCCTGTTGTTAGCAAATGCAGGATTGGCATTTTTTTTATTTTTCAGAGGTGGATATTCCAAAATAGTTTCTGAAAAGTTCCTGAAGCCCCAGGTAAAAGGTCAGGGCGAGGCTGCGGGGCAGTGTGACTGAGGGGCTCCTGCACGGGCAATGATTCACACCTGGGTGACTGGTTAGCACATCTGCATCACAGTTCTGATTCAAATCCGGCCTCGCCTGTGTGGAGTTTGCATGTTCTCCCCGTGCCTGCGTTTTAAAAAAAAAATGTAATCACAAAAACATGGATTCACTTGAGAAAAATGTCTTTATTAATATTATTGCTCTGAATACAAAACTTGTTTTTCTTTAGTTTTTGTTTTAGAAAAATATGACTTAAGTCTCTAAAAATAGGACTATTCCTAAAAAAACTTTGTTTTTATAAGATTACAACTATTAGGTTTTTTTTCTTTGAAATACTTTTTGCAACTTTATCTTAAAAATCCTTTATTATCATAACATTTCCAATGTTTAACAATTTTTTTTTTAATTATCGTTAAAACATAGCATTGTTTTTGATAAATAGAACTTTATTTCCGTAAGATGTAACATTGTCATCGAAAAAATATTTTTCGCAAAAAAAAAATACAACTTTGACCAAAAATACGACTATTCTTTGTAAACTTTGTTCTAATAAGATACAACTTTTACATTTTTTTCAGCTTTCTTTTTCAACATTTTTTTTCAATACAATCAGCTTTATTCAAAGATTTAAACATCCATCCATTTTCTGAGCCGCTTCTCCTCACTAGGGTCGCGGGTGTGCTGGAGCCTATCCCAGCTGTCATTGGGCAGGAGGCGGGGTACACCCTGAACTGGTTGCCAGCCAATCGCAGGGCACATAGAAACAAACAACCATTCGCACTCTCAGTCATGCCTACGAGCAATTTAGAGTCTCCAATTCATGCATGTTTTTGGGATGTGGGAGGAAACCAGAGTGCCCGGAGAAAACCCACGCAGGCACGGGGAGAACATGCAAACTCCACACAGGCGGGGACGGGGATTGAACCCTGGACCTCAGAACTGTGAGGCTGACGCTCTAACCAGTCGGCCACCGTGCCGCCAGATTTAAACATTTTCATCTATTTCTTTCCAATTGTCACCAAAGTATGGCTTCATTTTAAAAAATATGGTCTCATCATGACATTTCAATTTTCACATTGTCATAAAAATTGTATTTGTGAAAAATGACTATTTTCATTTTTAAAAAATGGTTATAGAAAAATACAGCTTTGTTCTCCCAAAAATATGGTGATTCTTAAAGAAATACAACTATATTCTAGTAAGGTTACAACTTTTTTAATCCTGATTTATTTTTATTTTTTTTTGCTTGAATTTATTTTACTTGACTGCGATTGGCTGGCAACCAGTTCAGGGTGTACCCCGCCTCCTGCCCGATGATAGCTGGGATAGGCTCCAGCACTCCCGCGACTCAGAAAATGGATGGCTCAGAAAATGGATGGATGGAAGGAGGGATAATAACAATATTCATAATAATCATAATACATATTCTCACCATATTTTTACTTTTTTCTCCAAAAATCTCCAAAAAGAAAAAAAAAAGTTTTTTTATTATTACAAAAATGGGGGGTTTACTAGTACAATATTTACTAGTAAAGTAGTGTTCTACTAGTACAATATTTCTTTTTTGGTATTCGCTGTGACCCTAATGCTCGCCCTTGTCCCTTGAGTGTGAAATCGTGCCCAATACTTGATGTCGTCCCATCGGTCCAAAGGATGTCAGATAAACATAAGGTCCGACTGGACCCAAATTGCCTCCGCTGGGTCAAACGTTTGTGTTTGTGTACGCGTAACTTCCTGCCCTGCCACAGTGCACGCTGGGAATGCTAAGATCGTCCGTCCTGCCGCTGTGTTTGCAGGAGCATCACTGCCTGCGCATCAAGATTCTGGGCGACTGTTACTACTGCGTGTCGGGTCTTCCCGAGCCGCGGCAGGACCACGCCCACTGCTGCGTGGAGATGGGCCTCAGCATGATCAAAACCATCAGGTACCCACTCCCGCTCGCAGAGTTTTTCTTGGGAAAGCTTAATGGCAAATTCTAGAAGCGTTCTGAAATCACAGACCCTCATTTGCGTACGGAAATGCTCTCTTTTTGTCCAAACAGTGGACTGGTTGGCAGTCAAAGTCTGTGCACATTTAGACAAAGGAGTCATAAAGACATACTATGAGCGGACTGACAGTGACTTGTTAAGCAGTATATTGTTTCTCTATGTGCCATGCGATTGCCTATGAAGTTCTCTTCCTTGTTTGGAATGAAACTGCTTTGTTTGCTGGCAATCAGTTGAAGTTTTTGCGTTTGCTGTTGTCAGGTACGTGCGCTCGCGTACGAAACACGACATCGACATGCGCATCGGGATCCACTCAGGTTCGGTCCTGTGCGGCGTGCTGGGCCTGAGGAAATGGCAGTTCGACGTCTGGTCCTGGGACGTCGACATCGCCAACAAGCTCGAGTCCGGAGGCATACCTGGGTGAGGCTGACACACTTTAGGGACCTGCGCCACACACCTGCGCAGTACACCTCTTGACTACACACACTGTACGCTTCCACACTACGTCTAGCCACAAAGTTGAATAGAAGACTATGCATATGATTAGATACTCCAGTGCGCTGTAGCAGCCCAGCTAAGCGACGTGTCTATGCGTATGTGTCCACCCTTCACATGATTACCAGCTGTCTTGTCTCAGTGATTCTCAACTGGTGGGTCGGGACCCAGAAGTAGGTCGTGGACCAATAATGGGTGGGTCGCGTACGGGTAATAACAAAATTACAGCGGTTCCTTGGTTTAAGACGGTGGAACCCAGGTTGGACTTGCCTGATATTTAGAAAAAAATCTGGTGACTTACTATTTACTCAGTACTTGAGTAATTATTTCACAGTGTACTTTTTACACTTACTCAAGTAACTTTTTGGAGGACTCCTGTTTACTTTTACTTGAGTCACATTATTGTCAAGTAACAGTACTCTTACTTGACTACAATATTTGGCTACTTTACCTACCGGTGGAGCGGACATCCTCTCTTGCTACTCTTATGTTAAAACAACATTTTTGTTCATCAGAGCAGCCAGTGTCGTATTTGTTGCACTGGTCTTTAGTATTTTCGCGTTGAGTTGCTGCGGGTCGTGGCCCTGGTTGCGGTCCCAGCGGACCCTCGAAGCACACGTAACATCGGCGATGAGAGTTGATCCGCTAGTACATTTTGTATTAATTAGGAAACTCGCTTACAATTATCTAATTAGTTTACGGATCCATCCATCCATTTTCTGAGCCGCTTATTCTCACTAGGGTCGCCGGCGTGCTGGAGCCTATCCCAGATATCATCGGGCAGGAGGCGGGGTACACCCTGAACTGGTTGCCAGCCAATCGCAGGGCACATACAAACAAACAACCATTCGCACTCATATTCACACCTACGAGCAATTTAGAGTCTCCAATTCATGCATGTTTTTGGGATGTTGGAGGAAACCGGAGTGCCCGGAGAAAACCCACGCAGGCACGGACGGGCAGAACATGCAAACTCCACACAGTTTTGATCCTCAGAACTGTGAGGCAGACGCTCTAACCAGTCATCCACCGTGCCGCCGTCTTTGTAGTAGTGTTAAACATAAATAAAAACTGAATACAATGATTTGCAAATCATGTTTAACACAACATCCCAACTTCATTGGAATTGGGGTTCTACTATCGCTTCCAGATTGCTTAATTTATGTTCAAATTAAAAAAAATCTCTGCGGGGGCCCGGGGATCCCCCCAGACCCCCCTTTTAGTTTTTTTTGTCACCTTTTTCATCCCTTTGATGTTTGTATGTCTGATTTTTTTTAACCATCCTGACTATGTGTCTTCCCAACATGTGCATCCTCACTCGGCGTCCTCCACTCTGCCCCATCACCCCCCAGGCGCATCCACATCTCCAAAGCGGCGCTGGACTGCCTAAACGGCGACTACGAGGTGGAGGCGGGCCATGGCAAGGACCGCAACGACTTCCTGCGCCGCCACAACATCGAGACATATCTCATCAAGCAGCCCGACGACAGCCTGCTCGCCCTCCCCGAGGACATCGTGAAGGAAGCGGCCAGCTCGGCCGACCGGCGCGCCAGCGGCGCCACCTTCAACGAGGCGTCCTGGAGCCCCGAGCTGCCCTTCGACAACATCGTGGGCAAGCAGAACGTGAGTGCGCATGCCCACCTGCCGCCCGCCGCCTTCGGGGGGGCGGGGGGGGATTGAGCTGGTCACCGAGGAATGTTGGCATGCTTTCTCTTATCGTCACCTGTGCTGGAACATGCTGTTGCCGTGGTAACACGTTGTGTGGCCCATGTGCAAGGATGATTGTGCTTGTGCGTCCTCATTTGTGTTTCACTGCCATGACAGTAAGTTTTAAGCATTTTGGGTCATCACAGTGCATTTGTGTGTGTGAGTGTGTGTGTGTGTGTGTGTATGTATCTGTCCTCTTTGTAAACCTTATTTTAGCTGCATGCTAACCACTATACAAATGTAGTACATACTGTGGGTACGGAAAGTATTCAGACCCCCTTAAATTTTTCATTCTTTGTTATACTGCAGCCATTTGCTAAAATCATTTAAGTTCATTTATTTTCCTCATTAATGTACACACAGCACCCCTTATTGACCCCCCAAAAAATGAAATTGTTGACATTTTTGCAGATTTATTAAAAAAAGAAAAACTGGAATATCACATAGCCATAAATATTCAGACCCTTTGCTCAGTATTCAGTAGAAGCACCTGTTTGAGCTAATACAGCCATGAGTTTTTTCATCTGCCATTCCTCCTTGCAGATCCTCTCCACTTCTGTCAGGTTGGATGGTGAACGTTGGTGGACAGCCATTTTCAGGTCTCTCCAGAGATGCTCAATTGGGTTTAAGTCAGGGCTGTGGCTGGGCCATTCAAGAACAGTCACGGAGTTGTTCTGAAGCCACTCCTTTGTTATTTTAGCTGTGTGCTTAGGGTCATTGTATTTTTTGAAGGGGAACCTTCGGCCCAGTCTGAGGTCCTGAGCACTTTGGTTTTCTTTTGGTTTTGGAATTAAGGCCAAAAAGTTCTATCTTGGTCTCATCAGACCAGAGAATCTTATTTCTCACCATCTTGGAGTCCTTCAGGTTTTTTTGTTTTTTTTTTAGCAAACTCCATGCGGGCTTTCATGTGTCTTGCACTGAGGAGAGGCTTCCGTCGGGCCACTCTGGCGTAAAGCATCGACTGGTGGAGGGGCTGCTGTGATGGTTGACTTTCTAGAACTTTCTCCCATCTCCCGACTGCATCTCCGGAGCTCAGCCACAGTGATCTTTGGATAATTCTTAACCTCTCTCACCAAGGCTCTTCTCCTCGATTGCTCAGTTGGACCGGACGGCCAGCTCTGGGAAGGGTTCTGACCGTCCCAAATGTCTTCCATTTAAGGATTATGGAGGCCACTGTGCTCTTAGGAACATAATTTTTTTTCGTAACCTGGGCCGGGTCTGTGCCTCGCCGCAATTCTGTCTCTGAGGCCTTCGGGCGGTTCCTTTGACCTCATGATTCTCATTTGCTCTGCCATGCACTGTTAGCTGTAAGGTCTTATATAGACAGGGATGTGGCTTTCCTAATCAAGTCCCATCAGTCTAATCAAACACAGCTGGACTCCAATGAAGGTGTAGAACCGTCTCAAGGATGGTCAGGTGAAATGGACAGCATCCAGGTTAAATATATGAGTGTCACAGCAAAGGCTCTGAATACCTATGGCTGTGTGATATTTCAGTTTTTCTTACCACAAACACACTTTTTCACGATGGCAATGATGGCAAAGAGAATTTCGGTCGGTAGCGGTTGAAATGAATGTGCAATGTATTTATTTGGAAGCAGTAGCGTTGAGTGTTGTGACCTGTGGCCAACCCCGCCAGCCAGTGAGCTGATGCGGCGCCTTCACACGCGCGCGGACGCCATTTGATGTTGTGCGTTTGTATTTCTTGAAAAGTGACCTCACAATGGCTGCCCGTGGGTGCGTGTGCATATGAAAGGATCCTCATAGGAGTTCTGAAGTTACTTTCATGTTGTCGCTTTAGCGCCGCTCCACAGCTTCTCGCTACACTCCTTCTTTTCTTACTCTAAATCGGGGGGGTCAAACTCATTTTAATCCAGGGGACAAATTCACTCCAATTTGATCTCAAGTAACATACTGGCCACACCAGTATGTTATTTGCCTAGTAACCTAAAAATAGCGATAACGCCAAACTTTTCCCATTGTTTTGGCGCAAATCATTTCAAGTACATTTGGAAAATAGTCACATTTAGTGATTCTAGTTGCAAATCTTGTTGCAAACCACGAGTAATGTGAAATTTCATAACGACTGCAATTTCAACAATATTATGCATCACTGTTTTTCATTTACCCACGTGCAACTTACAGGTCAAAGTGGATCTATATATGTACCGTTTATGAAACAACTTTTTAAAACATAGAAATGATATTAAATTTACATACATTTCCACATCCATCTAGAGATCTTCACAACCTCAAATGACTCATTATTCAGAATGACAGTATTCAGAAAGACGGTGCAGTTATCCGCCTGCCTTGTAAATGTATCCCAATGAAATACACACCCTTTGCAAAAAATTTGAATATCATGGAAAAGTTTATTTATTTCCATAATTCCATTCAAAAAGTTAAACTTTCATAGATTATACAACCCCAATTCCAATGAAGTTGGGACGTTTCTAAAAACAATAAAGTTTATCAGTTTGAACATGAAATATCTTGTTTTTGTAGTGCATTCAATTCAATATAGGTTGAACACGATTTGCAAATCATTGTATTCTGTTTTTATTTAATGTTTAACACAGCGTCCCAACTTCATTAATCATCATAATCATTAACTGCAACACGTCGTATTCCGATACCACCGCATCCCGTCTTTTACGATCACTGGGCTTTATCTTGTCGACTCAAACGCGACCGGATACACTTGTTACCACGGTGACGACAACACCAATGGATTCGCACCACTGTTTTATAAACTTTGACCTTCACCCTAGCAGAGACTCTTCTGTCACGTAACGCACCTGACACCTTCCACCACCAACCTGCTTGGACCCGTTTCTTCACTTCCTGACCACACTCACCATTGCTCCATTGAACTTTATAAGACATGGTGCTGAGCCTGGGAGCTCCCTGGACTTTTTGATGGGATTTTAAAACAAAGCTGTTTATTGTCTCATATTTAAAAAATTTAAAAATAACAAAAGCAAATGAATAAACATGCATTGAAAGGCATTTAAACGAAGTTAAGCATTGGTGTTTGTATGATTAAAAAGGTGGACATCGATCTTTTCCTTTTTACTGAAAATGAATATTAGATCCAAATATCGGCTGTTGGCCTCCCTGACTACAAATAACACTGGGGTACAAAAAAAAAATATTAATTTAGGACAAAAAGAATTTTGCATCGCTCTTGTTCAGGTCAAGTTGTTAACAGTTTTTTAATCAAATATTACAAACTTTGCTGACTGTAAATTGAATAGCAGACATCGATAAAAGTAAGCACCTGTAAATTGAAAATTACGTCATGATTGTTCAAAATTCAGGGCATTAATCGTTTATTTGAACTCATTTTTGCTGTGGGCCAGACTGTAGTTGCGGTTTCCCTCACAGGGCCCTTGTGACTGTGAATCCATATCAACGTTTCATCTCTTCATCATATTAATACTTACTGTATACACAGAGAATTGATGGATAACTATTTTTTAAACCTGAAGTCATGGATAATAGTTTGTACAACTATTGTTCAAGTTACTGTAAAAATGGGTTTAGCATAAAGAAATTGCTTGCAATATCTGAACGCTATTTATTTATTTTTAAGTTATTTATTTCACATGACAATTTGAAACTTTAGTCCAGATTTTAGCAAGAATCATGGAAGCTGATTTGCTTTTGCGGGCCACATAAAATGATGAGGTGAGCCGGGTCTGGCCCCTGGGCCTTGAGTTTGACACCTGTGCTCTGAAGCAAAAATACCTGTACGTGAACAAAAACATGGAGCCATAGTTCAAAAAGTTGACCTGATTGAATAAAACCAATGTGATATGCGGATATAGCATATCAAAATTGGCCTAAATCAGCTAAAGAATTTTAAGAGAAAGACAATAAATTTGCTGTTGAGCAGTTTAATCTGTATCGTATTTGCCTTGTCTTCACAATATGTCCTCACGCCACATCCGCCTGATGTACAGTCCTCTCCAAAAGTATTGGAACGGCAACGTCAATTCCTTTGTTTTTGTTGTATACTGAAGACATTTGGGTTTTAGATCAAAAGATGAATATGAGACAAACGTTCAGAATTCCATATTTTATTTCGTGGTATTTACATCTCGATGTCTTGAACAACTCAGGACAGCACCTTTTGTTTGAAAGCACCCATTTTTCAAGTGGGCAAAAGTATTGGAACATGTGACTGATAGGTGTTTCAAGTTGCCCAGGTGTTGCCTTTTAGATTGATTGCTTAAACATTAGATAGTGCTTGTTTTTGGCTTTGGGTTTCACCTGTGAAAACTGCATTTGCTGTTAAGGAAACATGAAGACCAGAGAGCTGTCTATGGGAGAAAAGCAAACCATTTTGAAGCTGAGCGAAGAGGGATAATCAATCAGAGCTATTGCACAAACATTGGGCATAGCCAATACAAGGATTTGGAATGGCCTGAAAAAGAAAGAAACTACTGGTGTACTGAGCAACAGCCATCGAACAGGTCGGACAAGGGTATCAACAGCAGTTGATGGAAACATTGTGAGAGCTGTGAAGAAACACCCAAAGACAACGGTGAGTGACATCACTGCCAACCACAGGGCAGGGGTGAAGGTATCACGATCCACTGGACTTGGAGAGAAGAAACAGGCCATGTCACAAGATGCAAACCACTCATCCAAAAGAATCAGAAGGCCAGATCGGATTTTGCAAAGAAGTACAGAAATGAGCCACAAATGTTTTGGAACAAAGTTTTATGGACTGGTGAGACCAAGATTAACCTCTACCAAAGTGATGGAAAGGCCAAAGTATGGAGAAAGAAAGGATTTGTTTGTGATCCAAAACACACAAGGTCATCTGTGAAGCATGGTGGAGGTAATATCATGGCTTGGGCTTGCATGGCTGCTTCTGGAACGGGCTCACTAGTCTTTATTGATGATATAACTCATGATTGTAGCAGCAGAATGAATTCTGAAGTCTACAAAACCATTTTGTCTGGCCATTTACAGAAAAATGTATCCAAACTAATCGGGAGACGCTTTCATCGTGCAACAAGAAAATACCCCAAAACACACTGCCAACACAACACAAATGACTTCATCAGGGGGGGAAAGTAGAAGGTCTTAGACTGGCCAAGTCAATCACTGGACCTTAACCCAATAGAGCCTGCATTTTACCTCCTGAAGAGGAGACTGAAGGAAGAAACCCCCAGAAACAAATAAGAACTGAAAGAGGCTGCAGTAAAGGCCTGGAAAAGCATTTCAAATGAACAATGCAACAGCCTGGTGAAGTCAATGGGCCGCAGGCTTGATGAAGTTATTGCAAGTAAGGGTTATGCCACCAAATATTATATGTTATTCACTTTAAGTTAATTGTCTGTTCCAATCCTTTTGCTCACTTGAAAAGTGGCTTCAAACAAAAGGTGCTCTGTCCTAAGTTGTTTAACACAACTCAATGTACATACCATGAAATACTGTAAAACCTGGAATTCTGAACTTTTGTCATATTCATCTTTTGATCTGAAACTCAAATGTCTTCAGTATACAACAAAAACAAAGGAATTGACTTTGCCGTTCAAATACCTTTGGAGGGGACTGTAGAACAAAAGCCGGTGGTTAATTAAAGGCACAGTTGGACTGGTTGTGCGTATTGCGTCTGTGTCTGAGTATCTCTGTCATTACCTTTTCCACGCTCAACTGCATGCCCGCTGGCGACTGCTCACTCTGTCTCCGTCATGTCATCGCGATTAGGCCTCAAAAGCAGCGTTAAGACCCACTTCCTTCCAAAAGACGGCTCCGTTTCATTCCTGACTTTGATCTCTCTTCCCTCTACTGGTGTAAAGGCTACACAAATGAAGCTTTGGTTTGGGACTATACATCCAATTATTTATTTGTAAAAATCCACTTATTGTGGTGTGGTTAAGAATAACGTGAAAGGCTTTTGACACACGCCGTACGTGACACGCTGTTCTCACATGTCAACAAGGCAGCAGCGTGAAAAGGCTGCGTGGAGAGTGTGTCTATGTTCGTAGAGTCTACGTCTGTAGAGACGTGTGCTGGTTTGTTTGTTTGTGCCGTGAATGGAAATGATTTAACACGCCGCTATCATACGTTTTCATTCACACGATTTGACGCGTGGAGGGCACAAGTACACAAGTTAAGGTTATAAAAGGAAGCAAAAGCAATGGTAAACTACTTATATTGACGGGAGTAGACTCAGAAAGTAAGGCGCTGGAACATGAACCTGGATAAGCTTCAAGATCATTCATAGACCGTGTAAAGTGAATTCAAAGAGTAGTTTCTAAATACATTCTACATGTTTGAAGATAATTGCTGAAAATGCAAAAACCGAGAACTATGTCGTACTCAAATGTGGAGCTATACCATCACACAGTTTTTACACATTTCGGTTTTCCTGATTTGTGATAGCCAGCATGTGGACAGGGGCTTTGCGCTGGCGTGGCTGCTTTTGAGCGTCTTGTAGTCAAGCCATGGAAACGTTCGGTGAGATATAGTCCAGGCACTGGAGGCTTTAAGAGGATATATTTTCACGGCTCAAACACGTCGACATAAGAAAGTTGCTAAACCAAGTAGCATCCGTTTTTCAGTAGGGTGTGCTTCCAGCACATTCAGAAGACACACCCATAGCGTCTGAGAGCTTAAACACGGGCTTGATTTTTTTTTTTTTTTTGTAATTTTGAAGCCACGTTTTATTTGCTATATACTGATGGGATTAAAAAGATGCGTTGTTGTTGTTGTTACATTCTAAGAACAACAATTAAGGGACGTGGTCTAGCCGAGCTACAATGATGTCACCTTCGTGTGAAACAAGGAGAAAATCACACACGCACATCGTTGGTCACGCGTGATCAGTTGAAGGTCTCCGTGAAGGTTAGGTTAATGATGCCGTGCGAAAATGCTAATGTGAAGGAAAGAAAGAGGAAATGAGCTGAGACTTTTCAGACTTTCACCTTGAACGTCTGCAAACTGACCGACAACACCACAGCTCTTTTCACAACAACAGCAACACCTCACGACACTCTGTAAACATACTTGTGACGACTTACTAATAAGCTCGACTCCACTTCCAGACAGTCTTACGACCAGTCTGCTCTGAAACGCTGTGGACGTGTCGTCTGAAAGCGTGAAACAACACCACGCTGAAAAGTGGATGTCGCTTCATCTTGCATCTTTCTCACGCCAACACATCCTTTCCGTGTTTTGAGCCTCAGAAATAGATCCTCCGAAAGCCTCCACTGTCGGGAAGAGATCCCAGTGCGTAGCTCGCGTGCTCATGTCGTTGATAAAAGAATGTCCCAACTATTAATAAATGACATCAGGCTGTTTGAGGGTAGCATTCAGTTCCGTTACTTCGCACACAAACTTTTATAAGCACCCAGGACCCAAACCGGGGCTCTACACTAACTTTTGCACTGGTAGCACATGATTTGGTCGCACCCTTTCTTTAGGAGGTACAGCATGACCTTGCATGCTGATGAATAGTCCTAATGGCAGACCATAGTTTTATGAAGTCAAGATTGACAGTGACTCGAGATATATTTGCTAAATATTTTCCTGTGAGCTAAAAGTTTGTCTCCAACAAAACAAGTCAATTATTTTATATACAGGGTGGGCCAAAAAGTAGGCGAAATATTAGAATTATGGTTTGTATAATTACTTCGACCACCTGATCATAGTTAGATTTTTTTTTTTTTTCAAATAAGACGCTAAACTCATTCACTGCCAACTTTCCTAGTTGCAATGCATATTTGACATCTATAGCTTAAACAAAGTGGACATAACTGTTACTAATAAATACATTGTTGAAATTGGTGTTGTGGGATGTGGAGAAAAAAACACTTTCAATTACCTTTTTTGTCTGCACTGCGTACTGGAATTGGGGTCGAACGTCTGCTGGATTCATAACCTGTACATTTTAAAAAATACATACCATTAATAGAGAATACTTTTTATTGATGACGTGTTTTGCAAGGGTAAAAAAAACAAAAAAAAACACATTACTGTTCTTCGTCGCAATCGTAAAAGACGTTTGACTCGCGGGTGTTGAATTGCTGCAAGTTGGACGAAATGGAAAATTCAAATCAGTACTGGTAACAGATGTTACATTGTAATGTGAACTATCCATCCATCCATTTTCTGTACCGCTTATCCTCACTACTAGTGGGACGAAAATATGTTTTTCTGTAACAAGGCACCTCAAGGCATTGTTGCCCTCTACAGGGTGCCGATCCTCATTGCAGTTATCCAGGAGCTCGACGATCACACATAAACTGCACAACACCCTCCCCCACCCATCCCCGTTAAAAAAACGCCATTGACGTCCTTAGATGGCATTGGCAGGGAATAGATGGATTCTGAATGACGTCTTTGGACGCCATTGGCAGGGAATGAGTTAAAAGGAAGTCACTAGTGTTACCATGTTTTTGTGCATTTACATAACCAGGTCAAAATCGCCCATCTCGACTTTGTTCACATTAGTTCATTCTACCATATATTCCCCCCCTTTGGGGTCATTGACCCCAAACCAAACTAATGTTTCATGTGCGCCTCACCTCCTCACTTAGGAATTTAAATAACGACACTGAGCAGTTCTGTAAATTGTGGCGTCCAGGAAAGATGTATATACGAGATGTAGGCTTCGCTAACGACACGCTGTCGTGGTAGAAATTGGCTAGTGGGGGAGGAGGGACTCCTGCCGGATGCAGAAGTGCATAAAGTGTCATTTGTTGAAGTCCTAAAGTGTCACATGACTTTGCTCTTTTCCAGCATAATACTGTAACTAACACAATCAAGTCAGTGACCAACAGGTACGACTAGGGGTCAGAAACGTTCATTGGGGAAGTGATTGGGAACTTTGGAGTGTTTTCTTGTAGTAATACCAGACAAGGGTAGCACAGCCAAAAAATTTACTCAAGTAGGAGTACTGTTACTTTAGACTAATAAGTATACTTTCCTCAAGTAAGAGTAAAAAATAGTTCTATGTACGTATAATTACTTGAGTATTCAGTGAAGAAAGTAAGAAGTGAGTAACTGGTGAGTAATTTCCAGATTCATGTATGTTTCAATCAGAGTATGAACGTCAAATATAGAAAAATACTTTCTTTAGTGCTGTGTTAGTCCATTTCCATGTGCCACTTTGTTGTACATCATCGTGTGTCTGTGCATAAATGTGTACGTGCATATATGTATAATTGTGTGCGTGTGTGTTTAACTGTGCGTGCGTGCATGACCACTAACACGACGTCAGCAGGCTGCGAGCAGAAGCATTGCATTTTGGTCTTCCCTTCTTCTCTTGTTTGTTTGTCTCTTCTTCTTTTTTTTCTGTGGATGTGCTGATGTGGGTGCGGAGGTAAGAAGAAGAGGAAGAAGGAGAAGGGGTGTAGCAGCATTCGGTTCATTCTATGTGCATGTGCTTTCCCCCCTAGACTCTGGCCGCCCTAACGAGAAATTCGATAAATCTGCTTCCCAACCATCTCGCACAAGCTTTGCATGTCCACTCTGGTCCTGAGGAAATTAACAAGCGAATAGCGAGTTCCATCGACTTACGGAGTGGCGATAAGTTGAGGAGAGAGCATATCAAACCGTTCTCGCTGATGTTTAAAGACTCCGGCCTGGAACACAAGGTAGCTGGGCCTTGGAGATGCTCCTTGTTTTTTTTTTAGGGGGTTTTCTTCTTTCATTTTTTTTTTTTTTTGTTTTTTTTTTTTTTTGTTGCTTTTGTATTTCACTCCCTCCTTCCAAAAGAAGCCAAACACAAAGAATTCCTCATGAGTAAGCTAAAGGCACAAAAATAAACGAAAAAGGTGTTTGTTTTTTCTTTTGCATTTTTCTTCTTGTGGGCAGGCTGAAAGGCAGCAATTCACTGAAAGATATTTTAAATATTTATAAAATGTGTCAATCTGCTCTAAATATTTGTTTTTCACACAAAAAAATTCTTGAGTAAGCGGGCATATACCAACAATAAGCGTTTTGGGAGACGAAAAAGAGAACGAATAAAGCAACGAATGGAAAAGGTTTTTAATACAAATCTGTGAATAGGTGAATCCGCAGGTGCCGAACTACAAGTACGCGGGGGTCCACTGTACATGTTTGAGTCAAATGAACAGTTTTGTTTTATTGTATAACGTACTGACAACCAAACTCCCAAATACAAATACAGTTGTGCATTGCGATACGAGTATAAGTCATACCATGATCACATTTGTAACTCAAAACACTTCACATCATCTTTCCCCATTGAAATGAATGGAAATGCCATTAATCTGTCTGTTTTTATGAGAAAAATAGAACTCTATAATATTATACATAGCTAAAAACATATTTTGTTTGTGCGTCTATGGCGTTTACCATGATGTGTTGGCATTAGAGTTAAGCAAGCTGACTGAAAGGCTCAGCTATGTGGTTGTTTTAAATACATAATGCGTAATTGAAGTTTAGTTTGACAGTAAACTTCAACTTCTGGTCAAGTCAACAATTCGAAGCCTCTTTTTTTTTTTTTTTTTTTTAACTATTGTTCACTAATTCAACAATTATAATAATAATAATTCTTACGATTACAATAGGAGCCTCGCAGTGGTCGCGGCTCTGGCCCTAACAGTAATAATAATAATAATAGTAGTAATAATGATAATAATAATAATGATGATAATAATAATACAACGTGTGGTGATGTTTTTCAAGAAGACAGCGCCACCTTCAGTTTACTCATGAAAAAAAAGCCTTTGAGAGAGTGCATTCATTCCTAAAATTCATATTTTTTCCCTCAGTAATAACGTTTGCTTCAATAAATGACTATAAAGACAAGCTCGCTTACTTTTGTCGACAAGACTTAACATGACATCAGAGCTCAAGTCATCACTTGTTATTTAATAAAGTTCTTCCTGAAGTATGTTTAAACTGTTTTAAATAAGAATATTTAAAGCTCAATGTTTGTGATTGGCACACATAATTCATAAGGAACAATTTTACGAACCGAATCCAATTTGTTTTCTGAACGCCCCCTCCTTCATATATTCTGTTTTTATTGAAATCATTTTTATTCTTCAGTCAGTGTGCAGTGATTTGCTGTTTGCCTTCCTTTTTTTCCTTCCATTTTTTAAAATTTATTTATTTTAGTTATTTTGCCAAAGGTGTGAGCAAACGTCAAGCGTCCTCTTGCTAATTTCCCAGCACCCTCGGAGAGAGGCGGCTCCGCGCCAGGGCGGCTGGCGGGCTCGAAATGCAATTTGACGCCCTCACTATATACTACTATATACTACTACTTCACTCAATGTCAAATTGAACTACTAGTAGTTAGTAGAAAGTTAGTTTACTCACGATATGTAACCTTGTTAACTTACTATGTGAATCCTATCTGCTGGTTTACTCACTCAAAGCTACAACTTCAGTCCCTACAGCAAAACCTTGCCAGCTAATTTTGCTGCTAATTCACTTACTATATTGAATCTAGCTCACTAAATTACACCTTGACAGCTAGTTTACTCACTACATCAAACCTAGCTGCTACTTTATTCACTATAACAAACCTAGCCAACTAGTTTATTCACTATCTCAAATCCAGTCAACTAGTTTACGCACTATATAAAACCTTGTTCAGGGGCAGGCTGTGGTGTATGAATGTGTGTGTGAATGGGCGACTGTGAGGCTTTGTAAAGCGCTTTGGGCACTGTGATGGTGTAACCTAGCGTGTTAGTGCACTCACTATATCATACTACTTTACTCACTATATCAAACATAACTACTAGTTTGCATAATAAATCAAAACTAGACAGCTAATTTACTCGCTATATTAAACCTATAAAGTTACTTTACTGCATAAAACTTTGTTAACTCACTCTATAATATCTGCCAGTTTGCTCACTATATAAAACCGAGCTACTACTTCAGTCCGAGGTTGTCACGACCCCGCCTGCCGCTCCTGTCTCTCTCTCAACGCTTGTGCTTGAAGCGTGGCATGCTAATGTGCTAGCGTAGCATGTTGGATGTGTGTTGTTGTAGTGTGTGAGGGTTTGCGTTTCCTGTCTCACCCTCACTATCTCGCTCTTCTTTTTCTTTCCTGAATGTTGAAGTACTCGCAGATGAGGGACGAAGTTTTCAAGTCGAACCTGGTTTGCGCCTTCATCGTGCTCCTCTTCATCACCACTATACAAAGTCTGCTGCCTTCTGCCAGGTGAAACAATACACAATTTGACAAAAAGAATAAATCTAACTACTAGTTTGCGTACTAAATGAGACTTAGATACTTTATTCACTATATCAACCCTCGTCAGCAAATTTACTCACTATATCAAACATACTTTACACACTATATCGAACCTAGAAAGTTAATTTACTCGCTATATAAAGCCTAATTACTAGTTGCTATCACAAACCTAGCGAGTTAGTCTAATTTACTACAGCAAACCTAGCTGTTAGTTTACTCACTATATTAAAGCTAGTTTTTTTAATCAAACAAAGCAGTTTAGTCACTACATCAAAGCTAGTCAGCTATTGTACAGTCTAGAGCAAAACTAGCTACTAGTTTACCCACTATATCAGAACTCGTCAGCTATTTTTCCTCACTATGTAAAACGTTTACTCTATATCATACCTAGCTGCTAGTTTACTTGCATCAAACACAGTCAACTAGTTTACTCACTATATAAAGCCTAATTTACTCACTCCAGCAACTCTTGTGCCTAGTTTGTTCGCTACATAAAACCTAGAGTACTTGTAATATTAAACCAAGTCAGCTAGTTGACAGACTGTATACAAATATCTACTAGTGTACCCACTATATAAAACCTAGCTGACTTTAAATTAAACCTAGCTGCTAGTTTACTTTCATCAAATCCAGTCAAATAGTTTAATCCCTATAAAAAAATTCTTCACTCACTCCATCGAAACTTTCAACTAGATTAACCACTACATCAAACCAAGCTCACGCACTACGTTAAAACTAGTTTACTCACTATAGCAAACCTAGCTGCTACTTTAAACGTAGCTAACTGAATCAAACCGAGTCAGTTCAGTCACTATATTAAAATGGGGGCTAGGTTTGATATAAACTATATAAACTTTATATAGTGAGCATATTAGCTGACCATGTTTCATATAGCGCGTAAACTACGACTTAGTTATTGATATAATCTGTAAACAATTATAAAACCTAGTTTATATCAAAACTAGCTGCTAGTTTACTTACATCAAACCCAGTCAACTAGTTTACTCACTATATCAAACGCAGTTTACTCACTACCTTAAACCTTTAGGCTAGTTTACTCACTCCATCAAAACTAGTTTACTCGCTAAAGCAAACCTACCTTAATGAATCAAAACAATCAATTTACTCACTATAGCAAATCTAGCGAACTAGTTTACAGACTACAAAATTACCTACCGTAGTAGATGTATGAAGCCTAGCCAGCTAATATATTCACTATATAAAACCTAATTTATTTCAAACCTAGCTGCTAATTTACTTTCATCAAACCTAGTCAACTATGTTACTCTCTATGTAAAACCCTTGCGATAAGTTCACTCACTACGCCAAATGTAGTTTACTTGTAATATCAAACCGAGCCAGCTGGTTTTCCCACTTAATCAAACCAAGTCAGCCAGTTTACTTGCAGTATAAAAGTGAGCTATTCTTTATTTCATGATATCAGTCCTAGTTTGCTTACTATATCACCAAAGACCAAACCTAGTTTACACACTATATGAAACTTAATGAGCTAGTTTATAGATTATAGCAAAACTACCTACTAGTTTACCCACTATATCAAAACTAGCCAGCTCATTTTGTCATTATACAAAGCCTAGTTTTCTCAATATCAAACCTAGTTGCTAGTTTTGTTACATCAAACCCAGTCAACCAGATTACTCACTACATCAAGCCTATTTTACTCACTACATCAAAGCTTGCGAGTAGTTTACTCACTGCATCAAACCTAATGATCTTGGCTGTATTAAAACTAACTAGTAGTTTACTCACTATATGAAACCTATCCAGCTAATATACTCGCTATATAGAACCTAGGTCATATCAAACCTTGTCAGCTAGTTTGCTCAATACATTAAAGATAGTTTACTCATAATCTCATAATAAGCCAGCTAGTTTATTCACTAAATCAAACCAAGTCAGACAGTTTACTCGCTATATCAAACTGAGCCATTTTTTTTTCTCACTACATCAATCCTAGTTTACCCCCTTTATCACCAAAGATCAAACCCAGTCAATTACTTTACTCACTATATGACTAGCTACTACTTTATTCACTATCAATCCTAGTTACTAATTGGCTTACTATATTGAACATATCCATCTTTTTTAATGACTATCTGACCTAGCTACTAGGTGACTGACTATACTATTGTGCGACGTGTAGGATGGTGCCAATGGTGGTGCAGTTCTCAGTCCTGATTCTGCTGCACTCGTGTCTGGTCCTGGTGACTACAGCTGAGGACTACAAGTGTTTGCCTCTGGTCCTGCGCCAGGCATGCTGCTGGATCAATGAAACGTACACTGCACGCAACGTCGTTATCTTCCTCTCCATACTCATCAACTTCCTGGCAGCCATGATCAACATTGTGAGTACCCGCGTACGATACTGCACAGATTTTTTTCCCCATATGAATTGAAGTCATAAAACCTGCTGTTTGTTGTTGTGTGTCAGCTGTGGTGCGACTTTGACAAGTCAGGCACGTTGAGGAACAACACCTTCAACAACTCCAATGCCATCGCTGACATCTGCTTTTACCCGGAGGTAAGCGCAAGCAAACGCCGCAAAATGGCATGGCTCCGGGACTTCATCATGCCATGACACCATTGTGCAATGACTCCGTAACTCAATCATATCATGATTCCATAACTCCATCATGTCATAATTCCATCATGCAAGACTCAATCATGCCATAATGCCATTACGCTTTGACTTAATCACACCATGACTCCATAACTCCATCATGCCCTGAGTCTATAACTCCTTTATGCCATGACTCCCTGACATCATCATGCCATGACTCCATCATGGCATGACACCATAATGCTATGACTTAATCATGGCATGACTCCATGACTTCATCATGCCTTGACTCCCTAACTCCATCATGCCATAACTCCCTCATGCCATGACTCCATCATGCCATGACTCCAAGACTTTCATCATGTCTTGACTCCCTAACTCCATCATGCCATAACTCCATCATGATATAAATCCATCATGACATGACTCAATCATGCCATGACACCATGATGCCATGAATCAATCATACCATGACTCCCTAACCCTTTTTGTCACGGGCCACATCGTAGTTATGACTTCCCGCGGAGGGCCACTATGGCTGTGAACCCATATAAATGAAAGATTACCACATATATTCTAATTACATACAGTATACACAACACATTGATGAATAACCAGTTTTGAAATCAGAAGCCTATAAAAACATGTTTTCCAACTATGGCATTTCTTTTCAAAGGGGGATTGGTAACAAAAAAAAAAAAAAGCTTGGAAATATCTCAATGGTATTACACCAGAACACAATGAGCAATTTTGATTTGCTTTCGTGGGCCACATAAAATTATGTGGCGGGCCGGATTTGGCCCCCAGGCCACCAGTTTGAAACCTGTGCCCTAACTCCATCATGCCATGACTCCATTATGACAGAATTCCATAACTTTATCATGCCATGACTCCATGACCTCGTGTCTTGACTCCCTAACTCTATCAAGCCAAAACTCCAACATGCTCAGACTCCATCATGCCATGACTCCATTATTCCATCATGCCATAACTCCATAATGTCATAATTACATTGTGCCAAGACTCGATCATGCCATGATTCCATTATGACAGAATTCCATAACTTTATCATGCCATGACTCCATGACCTCGTGTCTTGACTCCCTAACTCTATCAAGCCAAAACTCCAACATGCTCAGACTCCATCATGCCATGACTCCATTATTCCATCATGCCATAACTCCATAATGTCATAATTACATTGTGCCAAGACTCGATCATGCCATGATTCCATTATGACAGAATTCCATAACTTTATCATGCCATGACTCCATGACCTCGTGTCTTGACTCCCTAACTCTATCAAGCCAAAACTCCAACATGCTCAGACTCCATCATGCCATGACTCCATTATTCCATCATGCCATAACTCCATAATGTCATAATTACATTGTGCCAAGACTCGATCATGCCATGATTCCATGACGCCAACATGCCATGATCCCACCATGCCTTGACTCACAACAATCCGAGCTGTATCACTATTTGACAAGAAGGACCTCACTCACGCTGCACTTCTTTAAAGTCACTTGATGAATAAACACACATTGGTGTAATTGTAAAGTGAGGCGTGTGCTTTTTGTGCTCTTTTTGTGTCGGTGCAGTACTTTGTGTTCACGGGTGTGTTGGCGATGGTAACGTGTGCCGTCTTCCTGCGTCTCAACTCGGTTCTGAAGTTGGCCGTGCTGCTGCTGATGGTCGCCGTCTACTCGCTGCTCACCGAAGCGTTCTACGCTTCGCTCTTCGTGCGTTACGACGTCGCCCACCGCAACACAGAGTGAGCACATACGAATTTACATTTAGACAATCGTCACACTTTTTGTGAATGGGCCGTTTGTACGTGTGCGTGTGTGTGGGGGTGTACGTAAATTAAATTTCTGTTTTCAATCAATTTGTTTCACAATAATCTGTATTCCAATTTGTAAATTGTTGTTTTTTTTTCACAAAAATGTACTATTTTAATTGAAGTTTTTTTTTTTTTTTAAATCTATTTCTGGTTTTAAATCGATTTTTCTTCCCAAAATATTTCTTTCTGATTTTAATACATTTTTTTCACAAAATTCAATTAGCGATTTTTCACAAAAATTAAATTTCCCCAATTTAATCAGTTTTTTTCTTAAACATCTGTATTCCGAGTTGCATTTTTTTTTGCCCCCACAAAAATCCAATTTCCAATTTTATTTTATTTTTTTTCACAAAAAATTAAATTCGGACTTTAATCTCTTTTTTCACAAATATCTCATTTCTGATTTTAATCGATTTCGTTTCACAAAAATTCAAATTCCGATTTTCATCTATTTTCACAAAAATCTGATTTCCAATTTTGATACTATTTTTTTGTTTGTTTTTTACAAGAATCTGATTACTGATTTTTATTTAAAAGGTTCTATGAAAATGTGATTTCTGATTTCAATTATTTAATTTCCCTTCTCTTATAGAAAAAGTCAATAACTGATATTTTCCAAATCAAGTTTTGCTTTTGTGTTGTTTTTTTCACCACTGGCATTTTCTTTATTTCTTCTGATTCCAAACAACCTTTGAAGCATTTTTTTCCAAGCAGGTTTACTCCACTAGTAGAGAGCTTTTGTAAACTAGCTCCTCTCCGTTAGCATCAATTTTGCTATTGAAAACAGGCCACACTGCTGAGCTTGAAGAAAATGACTGTGGTAATGAAGACGATGATGTTGGCTTTCTCGTGTTCTGCACTCGCAGGAACTTCCTGGGTACCAAGGAGACGTCGCTGCTTCTCATGGTCATGTTCCTCCTTGCCGTCTTCTACCATGGACAGCAGGTTAGATTGACACCCCCACCCCAAACAATCCCGAACTCGGGCGTCAAGATCTCCCTCCGTGACCCTGGTGCTTAGTTTATTTTGTTCCAAAAAAACACCACGGGTACATGCAGATTTGCAGAAATGTTTTTTTTTAAAATGACATTTTTTTTTTTTACTGGAATATTTTCCATCCTTACCTCCAGACAAACAATGGACTGGTAATTAGTCAAGGTCAGGGGAAATGTAGACAAATGACAGATTGGTCGCCAGTCGTGGTCAGAGCACATGGAGACAAACAATGGACTGGTTGCATAATGTTCGAGGTTTGAAACTTGAATCATTAACTAGCCACCAGTCTATTGTTTTTCTAGATTTGCCCTGAGATTGACTAGCGACCAGACCATTGATTGTTTAAAAGTACCCTGACATTGACTGACGACCAGTCCATTGTTCTATATGGCTGTTTTAAATAGTGATGCACGACTTTTCAGCCACCAATTTTTTGGGGGCGAAAATGGCCCAAAAAGTCCATTTTGGTTTCGTGTCATAGAAATAAAATGGCCAAAACCAGATGCTTTTATGATGCAAACAAAAACTGCGGCCAGTGCGCGGTCCTGTTAAATGTATTGTAATTTTTTGATCTTTTTTTTTTTTAATGTTGCATCCATATTTCGCTTGCTGTCAAGTTTCAACCAACATAATCATCGCCTCCATGGCAGCAAATAAGTTACACTTCTGACAAGCCATTCTAATTGCGAAGCTTTCGTGACATGCGGTCGCGACTTGGGTGGTACAGTACACTCGTTACATAGGTCTGGCTAGTTGAGTTTTTCTTTTAAAAGTGTCCTTGAAAATGAATTTTTAATCATGACCTAAAAATCGTCCTCTTCACGTAAATAAATTCAGCTCAATCAACCAAAGGACGGGAAAAATACCAACGTGACTCAGCCTGCGTGAAGTTGTGGTGGTGAATCTAAAATCTGATTGGTTTGACCATTTCAAGGGTGTTTGACTTGGTTGATACCAGCACTAGATAGAATCGTTGATGGGTTTCTTTTCTTTCTATGCAGCTGATATAATATTATAGAGTCTAATAATTCAAGTACACTTTTTTTTTTAAGAAGAATTCACTTTCAATTCTAAAGAATCTCGACCATTGGCATTGTAGAACAATAAGTAAAATATCTTAGATACATAAAAAAATATAAATAAATCAGACTCAGGTCCTGTCTCCAAAAATTGCACTTAAACAAATATTAAACATTGGTCACATGGGCATAGAGTCATTAACCTACGATGAAGAGCCCGAAAAAAATATCTTAAAGCCTGCCCAATTTGAATGAACACAAAACCATGTATGTATGTAAATGTATGCATTTGAGCTTTGTCACTGTCTTTAAATCAGATGCCACACATTTTAATATCACTGTTATTTTTTGGTCTTTATTTTTCACTTATTGTATGAATGTTGTCACGTGATGTACTGTATAATTTCTGCTGCCTCTTGGCTTTTAAAAAAGAGATGTTATCTCTCAATAAGCGTTTACCTGCTTAAATGAAAGGATAAATAAAATGCAAAATAAGGCCCACCCTCGAGCTGCTGGACTGTGAAGTGAGACCTCTACCTGTCAATCAAATGACGCTGAAAACGACTTCGCTGAAGTCAACTACTGCCTGAATATTGATCATGTGTGCCGCTGTGGTTTATAAACATTTAACTTTCCCATACGCTGGTGCATTCACTAGTTTTAATGCTTCCTGTTGATCTAAAAGCCTTTAAGCACACCCGATAAGCATGTGTTTCTGCGTGTGTGCCGCATGTGATTATCGGGGATCCAAATGAATTATGAGGACAGTAAACGATTAAGCGGCTAATTGATAGTCGGATTCCTCAGCAAAGTGTTGTCAATGATTGCTGGCAAGAGGCACTCAAACCCTCCCAAGCGTGCGCGCCCCCATAATTAATTTATATGTATTAATTCTCAATTTGCGACCGCTTTGCCGGCGTTCATTCAACACAAGAGACCAATCAGCCCAACTCCTTCAAGGCTTCATTACAACCTTTATTGATCACTCAGTTTGTCGCCTTGGAAACTTATTTGGCTCTCAAATTCATAACTGATGTAACCAAGCGAATTATTTTTTTTATTTCATTCCTAACATTTATTTGATGATTACCTTATTCGATGAGTCATTCCATGGGATGGGTTATACAATCTTAAAAGAAAATGTCCGATTTTTTCGCAAAAATCTTATTTCCGATTGTAATCACATTTTCCACTCTGCTTGTCGAAAAAGCAAATGACATTCTTCAAAATAGGTTTTGCTTTTTCGCCCCTTCCAGAGTTTGCTTTATTTCTCCTGATACCAAACCAACTTTAAAAACTGTTTTTATTCAGCAAGTTGTTCTTTTCTCAGCATTAACTTCCACAGAAATAAATATATTTTTCTTGACAGAAATTGTGAAAATAAGTGCTATACACACACACACAAAAAACTTGAAAATTAGTCCAGTCGTGTTTTGTTTCAGAGTGGGAATTAGTTGCTTTTTTTGGAAAATAGTTGTTATAGTTGACAGAAAAGTCATTCAAATCTGGTGACCAAATGGCTAATTTGTCAACACTGACTGTGCAGCGTGGTAAAGTTGACATGTTGACTGGTCAACTAGTCGGGTCAACCTCTATTTCATAGTGGGAATTAAAGTACGGTAGCTTTTTTGAAAAAATGTTGCCAGCGTCAGAAAAGTTGTTAAATACAGACTGCAAATTGCTAATTTGTCAACGATGACTGCGTGGAGTGGTAAAGTTGACACGTCTACTAATCAGCTAGTCGACTAGTTGGTTCAACCCCTATTTAATAGTGCGAATAATAGTCGGGGTTTTTTTTTTTTTTTTTTTTTTTTATTTGCTCGAATTGTCAGAAATGTCATTAAATATAGCGACCAAATGCCTCATTTGTCAACACCGACTTTGCTTTCGTAAAGTAGCTCCTCTCTGTTCACAGCCATGTTTTTAGTGAAAGCAGCGTACATTAGCGAGGACACACTTTCAACTACCAAAACATTGTAATAAAGAAAACAACGCCCCGAACAAACCGGCTTGACTGAATGTCTAAAATGGCGGTGTGGTTTTTCTGGGTGTGCGTCCAGCTGGAGTACACGGCCCGCCTGGACTTTCTGTGGCGCGTTCAGGCCAAAGAGGAAATCAACGAGATGAAGGAGCTGCGAGAACACAACGAGAACATGCTCAGGAACATCCTGCCCAGCCACGTCGCCAGGCACTTCCTGGAGAAGGACCGCGACAATGAGGTGAGCTACCGTGCGCTACGCTGTACGTATGGGCTGAAATATGTGCCAGCAGGAAGTGAATTTGAATCATTTACATTTGAATCTGAATTTCTACACTTGAATAATTGCATTCAAAAACTGAATTCGAAAAACGTAACTTGAATTTGTAGTAAGTTCAAACATTGCATTTAAAAACTGAATCTGAACAGTATCATTTGAAATTGAATTCATCAGAATCAGAATTGTCTTTATTTGCCAAGTATGTCAAAAACGCACAAGGAATTTGTCTCCCGTAGTTGGAGCCGCTCTAGTACGACAACAGACAGTCAATTTACAGTGAATACCTTTGAGATATAAAAACATAAAAATGCAGTTTCTGAGCAGTAAGAGGTGACCAGTAATGTGGTAATGCCAATACAGGGTTTTTTTTTGTTTGTTTGTTTTTGTTTTGGGGGACAATTGTGCAAATGATGCAGAGTCCTTGGCAGCATGTTACAATGAAATTGTAACATGAAATTGTAACGGCAAGCGGGAAGAAGCTGTTGGAATGTCTGCTAGTTCTCGTTTGCATTGTCTAAAATGTTTTCATGTATTTACGTAATTATTAGTTTGGAATTGAAGTCCAATAAACTTAAAAGTGAATGTAAGAATTTTTTATCTGCACTTATCCTCTTTGGCCAATCAGCACCTTTGTTTTTTGGTTTTTATCTCGTGACATAGGGACTCTCCGGAAAGTCAATTATTCTAACCACCTCCAGTATTTTAACCTTTATACCACCTTCCCTGAACCTTTGTGGAATGCATCATACGGGTACAAACACACATGAGAGTGGGGAGAACATGCTAACTTCCCACAAGCAGGCAGGAGCCCACATTCAAGCCCAGAACCTCAAAACTGTGAAGCAGACATGCTAACTACTAGGAAACCCTGCTGAAGATATAGTTTTTTAAAAAAAAAGTAACAAATTCAAAAGCTGTTGATGCAGACCAAAAGGTGTTGATTGTACTTTTGGTGATGAGGCTAACAAGCGTCCAATCAATATTATCCTTCCATATATTCCATATTACAAAACAATGTTATTATGTTAGCTTCATTGAAGACAGAGTGACTGGCCACCAGTGCATTGTTTTTCTATATGTGCCTATATGTGAGAGGTAAAGTTAAAAATAAAAAGGCACTTAGTATGTTTGTCAGTGTTGTTGGTTTCCGCTGATTGCTTCCAAAAACGGCAGTAATAAATAATAACAATAAACGGGATCATGATAATGAATAATGTAAGGTCCGATTAGCAGGCAGCCAGTGTGCATCTTTAATGACGTCCCGGTTAATTAGCGACACTCATTTTGGGAGCGGAAAGATCGCTAGACATTTATAATTGATCAAGATCTCCAGACATTCATAATTTATCTTGCCTTCACCTTCGCAACAAAGACGCAAACGCTCCATAACGACGGGGGTGCCATGCTGGAACAGCAGACATGTTGGACCCTGGTGAGCGAGCACTGAACAGTATGCATATCAGGTTAGCACAAACAACTTATTTAGTTAACTTTTTTTGTCACCTTAACGTTAAAATAGAGATTTCAACATATACTATTGCTTATTGCAACAGTAGATGATCAAGGAGAGAACCCTGAGGGACTCCACACAATGCATGTTCATCAGAAATAAAATTACAACAGTTACCTCTTCAAGTGTTTTCTCATTAAAAGTTCATCCATGCATCTGTGTTCCACCTCTTAAGGGTTAGGTTTGGGTCAGCTGGGGCCTCATGTACAAAAGGTGCTTACGCACAAAAACGTGGCATCCGTTCTTTTTCACGGTAAAGTTCAGATGTATCAGGAGTGACATGACCGTGGAAATGTGCGGCGCCTCGCGCCAACTGCATGGCTGGCGTACGCACATTTCTGCAGCTTTTGGTGCTTTGGCGACACTTCGAGGTGATGCTGGGAAACTGTTCTCAGAAATCTGCACACCAGAGACACATGAATAATTAGCACTGATGAACAATTCATGCCCGGCAACATTTGATTTCAACAATGCAATTGAGGCAAGGGCTGTGAATTCTGAATATTTTTGTGCGTATGACGTTTTCTGGATTTGAGCGTACGCCATGTTTTAGGAGGAAATCCACGCAAGTCTTTGTAAATGAGGCCCCTGGAGTCTATCCCAACTGACTTTGGGAGACCCTGAACCTGTCATCAGCCCACATCAGGGAACATATCGACAAACAAGGAACTGGCTGCCAGTCAATGTCAGGGCACATATAGACAAAAATAAGATTGTTCGCCAATGTCAAGGCACATATGGAAAAACAATGGACCGGTCACCAGTTAATGTCAGAGCACATATAGACAAACAATGGACTAGTCGCTAATCAATGACAGGTCCCATATTGACATAGACTGGTCATCGGCAGTGATGCCGTTACAAAGTAACACATTAGATTCACGGTAAAGTAATGAGATTACAGTTACTTCAGCAAATCAATAATAGTTACTTATGAGACAACAACGTCTCTTAACTAGCATTAATTTGTTGCTGGTGACTCAAAGAGTCACAACAGCCCATCCAGCCATAAGCACGTTCCCGAATACGCAGAACACTTATTTTCTACTGTGTAGAGGAAAATGCCTGGGAGGTCAATATTTATCATACAATCCACAGGTGCGCAAACATTTTTAAAAAATGCAAGAAATGCACGGCTTGGGATTGGCTGGTGACCAGTTCAGGGTGTACCTGGTCTCTCGCCCAAAGTCAGCTGAGATAGGCACCCGTGACCCTAGTGAGGATACACGGTTCAGAGAATGGATGGATGTTATTCTACACAAAAAAATGTATTGTTATTCTGCCCACTTTTTGACACTTGTCAACCAATTCATCCATCCATCCATCCATTTTCTGAGCCGCTTCTCCTCACTAGGGTCGCGGGCGTGCTGGAGCCTATCCCAGCTGTCATCGGGCAGGAGGCGGGGTACACCCTGAACTGGTTGCCAGCCAATCGCAGGGCACATACAAACAAACAACCATTCGCACTCACATTCACACCTACGGGCAATTTAGAGTCTCCAATTAATGCATGTTTTTGGGATGTGGGAGGAAACCGGAGTGCCCGGAGAAAACCCACGCAGACACGGGGAGAACATGCAAACTCCACACAGGCGGGACCGGGGATTGAACCCGGGTCCTCAGAACTGTGAGGCTGACGCTCTAACCAGTCGTCCACCGTGCCGCTCAACCAATTCAAAACAGTCCAATTTCAACACATTTCAGAAATTCACGCCATCCAAGGGTATTATTTTTCTCACTCCTGAGTTTCACACTTTTCCTAGAATTCCACCCCCCAACTCCACCACAGATCAAAAGCTGTGAAATGTCACACAGCCATAAGTATTCAGACCCTTTGCTCAGTATTTAGTAGAAGCCCCCTTTTGAGCTACTACAGCCATGAGTCTTTTGGGGAATGATGCAACAAGTTTTTCACACCTGGATTTGAGGACCCTCTTCCATTGCTCCTTGCAGATCCCCTCCAGTTCTGTCAGGTTGGATGGTGAACGTTGATGGGCAGCCATTTTCATTCCAGAGATTAATTGGGTTTAAGTCAGGGCTCTGGCTGGTGCCATTCAAAAACAGTCACGGAGTTGTTCTGAAGCCACTCCTTTGGTATTTTAGCTGTGTGCTTAGGGTCATTGTCTTTTTTTAAGGTGGACCTTTGGCCCAGTCTGAGTTTCTGAGCACTCTGGAGAAGGTTTTCGTCCAGGATATCCTTGTACTTGACCACATTCATATTATCTTCGATTTCAACCAGTCTCCCTGTCCCTGCAGCTGAAAAACACCCCCACATCATGATGCTGTCACCACCATCCTTCACTGTTGGGACTGTATTGGACAGGTGATGAGCAGTGCCTGGTTTTCTCCACACATGCCACTTAGAATTAAGGCCAACAATTTCTGTCTTGGTCTCATCAGACCAGAGAATCTTATTTCTCACCATCTTGGGGTCCTTCAGGGTTTTTTTTTTTTTGTTGTTTTTCTTTTAAGCAAACTCCATGCGGGCTTTCATGTGTCTTGCAGGAGAAGCTTCCGTCGGGCCACTCTGACATAAAGCCCCGACTGGTGGTGGGCTGCAGTGATTGTTGACTTTCTAGAACTTTCTCCCATCTCCCAACTGCATCTCTGGAGCTCAGCCACAATGATCTTTGGGTTCTTCTTTACCTCTCTCACCAAGGCTCTTCTCCCCCAATTGCTCCGTTTAGCCGGACGGCCAGCTCTAGGAAGGGTTATGGTCCTCCCAAACGTCTTCCATTTAAGGATTATGGAGGCCACTGTGCTCTTAGGAACCTTAAGTGCAACAAAATTGTTTTTGTAACCCCCTGCCTTGCCACAATTCTGTCTCTGAGCTCTTCAGGCAGTTCCTTTGACCTCATGATTCTCATTTGCTCTGACATGCACTGTGAGCTGTAAGGTCTTATATAGACAGGGGTGTGGCTTTCCTAATCAAGTCCAATCAGTATAATCAAACACAGCGTTAAAAAAAACACAAAGATAATCAATCAGATTTCAAGGAGGACTACAAAAATCTGAGAATATTTACTGTTGAGAGGCTGAAATTCTGAGAATTATGACAAGTTCAAGTTAAACAATGTCTCTCAACAATGAATCTGTTATCAAAATAGCTGTCGATTAATGGATTAATTGTAGCACCTCCATATAATACAATGTATTTCTCCACATGTTTCATGTTGTAGGAGTTGTACTCTCAGTCTTACGACTCAGTGGGCGTTATGTTCGCGTCCATCCCAGGATTCGCTGACTTTTACTCGCAGACGGAGATGAACAACCAGGGAGTGGAATGCCTCCGACTGCTCAACGAGATCATTGCCGACTTTGACGAGGTCAGCGACGATGTGTTTTGTTCATGCATGTGTGTGTGTTTGTGCGTGTGTGTGTGTGTGTGTTGACGTTGTGTGTGTGTGTGTCTTTGTATGCAGTTACTGGGAGAAGAACGATTCCAGGACATCGAGAAGATCAAAACCATCGGCAGCACTTACATGGCCGTGTCGGGTTTGTCTCCCGAGAAGCAGGTGAGCATCCTCCGCCTGATGATGCTGCGATTGTGGCTTCTTGCCCCAGCTAAATCTGATTGGCTGCTGTGTTTTGTACTGGATTTTATGTGCGTGTGCGTGTGTGTGTGTTGTTGTTGTTGTTGTGTGTCAACAGCAGTGTGAAGACAAATGGGGTCACTTGTGCGCGCTGGCCGACTTTGCCATCGCTCTCAACGAAAGCATCCAAGAAATCAACAAACACTCCTTCAACAACTTTGAACTCAGAATTGGTAAAAGTGGTGCACCACATGGCACACTACACAGCACACTATGTTTCACTATGTCTCTGCCATGTTGCACAATATAGTAGTGGGTGCTGGCTGGAATATGGTTGGGTTGGATAGGGCGGCCCAGCTTAAAAACTCCACTGTGACATGGTAAAACTGTTCCGGCATAAAAGGGATACAGAGCCTCCATTCTGCTTGACCTAACAGCCGAACAGGACACAAAAAAAAAAACAAAAAAAAATCTAACACGTCTCACTAACCCTAACCCATTCTATTTATAATTTTCTTACTTTTTTAAACTGTTTTACTACATTTCTCACGACATATCTTACTACAGTTCTCCCTATATGGTACACTACACGCCACACTATGTGTTTCACTTTATGTCTCTGCCATGTCACACAATAAATCTCACTACATGACTCTGACATGTCTTGCTCTGACCTGTCTCACTACGTGTCTCAATATATTTCATGCTGGATGTCTCACTACATTTCTCACTAAATGTCATAATACATGTCTGACTACATTTTTTTACTCAATGCCACACTACATGGTACACTCTCACGCACTACATGAATCTCACGTCTCGCTCCGACCTGTCTCAGTATGCGTCGCTACTGGTCTCACTGCATGTTCCTGACACATTTCTCGCTACATGATACACTGTGTCTCACTACAGGTCATGCTGCATGTCTCACTACGTCTCTAACATGTTTCACTACATGTTCTACTACATTTCTTACTACAACTAGACATCTCTGGCATGTTTCACTACATTTCTCACTGTCATACTACATTTTTACTACATATCTTACTACATTCCTCACGACATGTTGTGTGACATTTAGTGAGATATGTAGCAAGATATGTAGTGTGCCAAGCCCCGTTATGTGTTTCTTGTCTCTGCCACGTCACACTATATATATATATATATATATATATATATATATATATATATATATATATACACACACACACACACACACATACACACACACACACACACACACTACATTTCTCACGACATATCTTGCTATGGGCGGCATGGTGAACGACTGGTTAGCACATCTGACTCGGGTTCAAATCTAGCCTCGCCTGTGTGGAGTTTGCATGTTCTCCCCGTGCCTGCGTGGGGTTTCTACGGGTGCTCCGGTTTCCTCCCACATCCCAAAAACATGCATCATAGGTTGATTGAAGACTCTAAATTGCTCGTAGTTGCGAAGAGTTGCTTGTTCATTTGTGCCCTGCGATTGGCTGGTGACCACTTCAGGGTGTACCACGCCTCTCGCCCAGATTCAGCTGGGATAGGATCCAGACCGCCCACGACCCTAGTGAGGATAAGCGGTATGGGAAATGAATGAATGAATATCTACTATATTTCTCAGTCCATTTCTAATTGTATTTTTATTTACATATTGGGTGTGTTTCACTACATTTCTCACTACATATCTTAATAGAGTTCCTTTCCCTTGTGCGTTGTGCTCAGGCATGGCTCAGGGCTCGGTGGTGGCTGGTGTGATCGGTGCCAAGAAGCCCCAGTACGACATTTGGGGCAAGACGGTGAACCTGGCAAGCCGCATGGACAGCACGGGCGTGAGCGGCAAGATCCAAGTTCCTGAGGAAACCTGCGTCATCCTCAAGGAGCGCGGGTTCGCCTTCGAGTACCGCGGTGAGATCTACGTAAAGGGCATCAGCGAGCAGGAGGGCAAAATCCGCACACACTTCCTGTCAGGCCGTGTGCTGCCGAACCCGCTCACCATGCAGCCGCGCAAGATGACCGGCCAGTACTCGCTGGCTGCTGTGGTGCTGGGACTGGTCCAGTCGCTCAACCGCCAGAAGCAGAAGCAGATCCTCAACGACAACAACAACTCGGCCATCATGAAGGCACACCATCATCATCACTACAACCGTAGGACGCTGCTGGCCAACGACGGGGGCACGGCGCACCTCGCCGATGCCCCCGAGAAAACCGACGTGTCCTGAAGTGGGGACTAGGGTTGCGGAGGATGGGTGGGGGGGGAGTTGCCCATAAAGTTAAGCAGGGGAATTTGGGCAATATTCTAATTTGAAAACTTTCCGTGGGAGTTCTGGGAATTTATAGAAAAGGTAGCATTGTCAGGCAGCACAGTGAGAAGTGGTTAGCTCATCAGCCTCACAGTTCTGAGGTCGGAGGTTAGAATCTGGGCACCATCCTTCTTGTGTGTAGATCACGTTTTCCACTAAAAAAAAAAAAAAAAAAAAAAAAACGACGTAAGGAGTGAAATCATTTTCACACAGTTTGGGATATGACAAGTAAGGTGGAGGTTCCAATGCAGGCTCCAGCCTTCCTGCGTGGAATTAGCAAATTTGCTGCATTACTCGTCGAAAACACACACAAGCACGGGACCGCTTCCATTCCAAAAATATCTTAGCATGTTGGCTTCATTGAAGACTCAACAGCAAATTGGCCTCAGGTGAGAAAGTGAGTGTGAAAGTTTAGGATATTGTTTTCCCACAAATTCTCATGGAAAGTTTCCAACATTGAATAGTCCTGTTATTATGCAACCCTAGGGGGAAGACCAGACCCACTGGAGCCTCCTGAATGTTGTTACAACGTGGGGGAGCGGACGGACGTCCTGCCCCCGTTTGCCGCGTGTCTGACTGTCGGTTTTTCCGGAGTGTCTCGACGACGTTCATGTCACTTGTCACTTCCTCTTTTTATGTGTCCTTTAACCACCGCAGACTTTGCTCCTCCCTCGCTGTGTCCATCTTTCTTTTTTCTATTTGTTTTATATGCGACCACACGATTAAAATGTTTAATTTTTTATATTACTGCCTTCTGTTGTCTTCTGTCTGGAGCGCCGTTGGTTTTCTTTTCTTTACAGATGTACAGGTGTCAAGCATGAATAGTACAGTCCTAAATGTCTATATAGAAGAAAAGCATTAGATAAGAATAGAATACTAAGCTTATAATTAATGTGACGTTAACATAAATAGAAGAAATATGAAATTACACCACAGGGAACCCCCGCAGTTTGGAAGATAGGTCACAATTTATGATAGCTGTCAGAATCTGTCACCTCACAGTATTTTCTCTATGGTCAATCCCAATACCGGATTTGTATTATTATTTTATTTATTTTTCCTTCTGACAGCAACTCACCTTTATCTGGACACAAATATTCTCAAATGGGACTAGCTGTCAGAATGTGTGACCTCACTGTATTTTCCCGACCCAGTCAGCAAACATTTACTCGGCCAGATTTTGCAGGGAGAGCGTTTGTCCATTGGCATGATGTCGCCGAGACGTTGACATTAAATCGAATACAGACCACCACACGACGTCTGAGCGATTCAAGCAGGAGCGCTAGCCGGGGTAGCTTATTGCTTTCATTATTTGACCTTCATTCCTTAATTTAAGACCTTTTCGGTTGTACTAAAACGTATGCTGTTTGACTCATTTACCGCGCCATTTAGCTGAGGCGGCACCATATATGCGCAGAGCAGATACGCCAGCACGCTCCGTTAGCCCGGCTTACCAACATGCCAATGTGGCGGCCATGCTGGAGAGGTTTACTTTTTTTGTCATCGCCAAAGCATGTGCTATAAATACTGAATATTTTTTATGGCAATTTTTTTTTGGAATGTGAAAGGTTATTCCCGGTTGCGTGCAACTGTACGCAACACTGTGCTGGCATTCTTGGTCTTTAGGTTTTCTTGCCATCCACACATGGAATGCTGACGACTTTGACCTCCCTAGCGTAGCGTCACCACAGGGGCGCAGCTCAAAAGCGGCATGTCGTAGCTACCTATTCAAAGCTGTGGGTGGCACATCTCTCGGCCTCTCGTTGCGCTCCATTCACTTGACGTCATCAAAGCCTGACGTCATCGTGTAAGTTTCAGCATTCAAAGTCCCTGTCAAACACATGGCAGGTGCTATTTTGTGGTCTTGACTCACGGATTTGTTTTGAGTGGCATCACTTGTTAGACTGAATCGAATGCACCGCAATTATTATTAGCCAATACCCGGTCGGATTAAAACAACAACAACAACAAAAAAGTGTGGGGGGAAAAAACAATGTAAATAAAAAGCCAACATTTACATCATTAAAGAATTAACCGAGAAAAACATTCAACCACTAAAACTTTTTTTTCTGTTCAGGAATGCGAGTACATAACTATAATTTCATATATTAACCAAGAAATATTAATGTGCTTTATCACATCTGTGGTTCTCAAAGAGTAGGAGTGTTAAAAGAGTCCCTGGATTAAAAACTAATAAAATTCTTATTTAAAACATCTGTAAGTATAAGTTCATTTTTTGAAAAAAAATAAAATAAAATGCTCCAGCACGCCCGCGACCCTATTGAGGATAAGCGGTAAAAGAAAATGGATGGTTGGATGCCTGTAGGGAATCAAGACCACTCTGTTCCCAAGTTGAAACACAAGGGGGCGCCCCCTTCTGTCAAGTGAGCTGCCAACCGCCGTAGAAAGAAAAGAAGAAGTAGTAAGGACACCCCCTTGCTGTAAACTTGAGTGTTGTTGTTGAGGCCCAATTCATCAGATTAGTTTTAAAAAGTACATTTTTTTCCCCAGTAGCCACTGTAACTACAGTAATAAAAAAAAGTGTGTCTTCTACTGGACCTGAAGAGACAACCGCCCCCTACAGTGGTAAGTTTTGATATGTTAAGAACGAAGACAGTCGTGCCTGAGACTCCATTCAAGCCACTGAGAACTCCGACACTCTTAACTCCAAGTTACTGTTTTCTCCACTGCGGTGTTGACGTTACTTTTTGTGTACTTGGGAGAAAAATAATCACGCCTAATTTTTTAGACACCGTGAAAATATCTTCGCTCGAAAACAGTTTGGCTTTTTTTGCGGTACTTTTCCCGATTACGTCACTCCGAAGCCTTCACTCGACAAAAAACAGCTTCGAAAAACATTGCCGATATCGCCGTTCATTATCTGCATCACGGTAACGCGCCACCGGCACACTGAATAATAAATACGTGGACATAATACTCAAATACTAAAACTTAAATTTGTGTGACTGCTCCTTTAATTTTTTTTTTTTTTCTCATGAATACAATTCCTGTCTCTTCGTGTATACATGTTTAGTTGTGTGGGTGTGGTTTCCTAAGACAGAAGTATACTTTACAAAGCAAATCTTTGCAGAGTGACAATAAAAGTGCATTCTATTCTATTCTGTTCTATCAAAACGATTTAAGACAACATTTAGGCCGCAAACATCTGAAATCTGATTGGTTGAAAAAATAAACAGCCATTACTATTGTGTCTTAAGTGTCATGTGCCAGCATTTATGACATTAAGGGCCCTGGGCAGATTATATTGACATGACAACACATAGAAGCTGGAATCTGATTGGACCTCCCCAATTTTTTTTTTATCCTCACACGAATGGAAGCTGGGCAGCCTAGACAAACACTATGAAATGAAGACAAAAGACTTGGAAGTAAATGAATACATATTATTGTATATATTGCTCCATATTATAATAAATATTAACAATAATTAATAATGAATGTAATGAAGTTGTAAATGTAAGTCAGTGCTTTTGATAGTGTTTAGGCCAGCAGAGAAGGCTCTGAAATAAAATACATTTCTCACTCATCTAATAGTAGTTTATGATATAGGCATTATTTTGTATTTTAACTTTTAACTTTTTCCTTTTTTTATTTATTTTTTATTTTTTTATTTTTAATTGGTCTCATATCACATTTACATGTAATGTTTATTATGTGCTGTTTCTCCATTTCTCCTTAAACCTGTCTGCAAGGTTTACCTCCAAAGTGGGGCTGGGATGGAGAGGCGAAAATTGATGGAAATCACAGAGGCCCTGTGCTCCTCTGAAGTGGCCGCTCTCTGCTTCTTGTGCCGTGATGTTCTCAACAGGAAACATCTCGAAGGAGTGAGGATCACATATTTTACTGTTTCCACTTTTTAATAGCAAATATGGCATTTCGTTCCTTTCTTCAACTTAACAACTTTTCTGAAACAGAAATTGTGCAGATTGAAGCAAATAACAAATTCTAATGTTTCAGACACTTTATCAAAGCACAGCTGGAATGTAATCATATTTTCATTTGTAAACAATGGGCATGGGACGGTATCAGATTCTGATGGTACGATTCCCTTGAGCAAAAATACTACTGTATCATGGTATTTAAATTACAGCTCCAAAATCAATTATTTTGAAAAAATTATGGTCAATAAAAACAACTTTTTCCTATTAAACACTGTTTTATTTTTAACACATTCAGTGCCACTGTCTGCTTTAGAAGTCAAATATCCATGTTAACTGGGAGGGCTGGCACTGAAACATAATTTAAAATGCTAGTGCTAGCACTAACGGTTGTACGTAAACGTGGCGCCGTTCTTTCAAATCATGCTCTAAAGCTTCGGTAAACATTGGTTTGCGCGCGTGAATAAATGTTGACAACAGCAAGTACGGGAGGTGATGCGGCAGTCACAATACGCAATCCCATTGGTCGACGTCAAGGTGCGCTGTCGGAGAGTTGTGGTCGATATGTCGCACGACACGGAAGATATAAAAAAATAAAAAATAATCAAACATGTTATACTTTTCATTTTGGTGTCATAAGGCCAAGTCGGGCCAATATCGGGACTAAAGTCCTGTAGTCCGAACCAGACATTGTTGAAACCTTGACTTTTCAACACGGTAAGCGACCCATGCCTCGTAAGCATTTATCATTTCTTTTGCTTCAGATTACTTGTTTAACTTTTTCTAATACAGGTCAGAGATGCAAAAGTTTTTTTTCCTAATACAGGTCAGAGATGCAAAAGTTTTGTTCAGCAGACTAGAAGAAAAAGATCTCCTGAAGAACACTGAATTTATTGCTCAGTTACTGCACACAATCCGACGCATTGATCTCGTCAGCCTCTTCGAGACGAACAGACAGGGCGTGGAGGAAACTGATGCAAATCCTATGCTGTCAAATTACAGGTAAAAGCAGCAAGTTGTGTGTTTTGCTCTTAATTACCTTGTACTAATTTTATTTTTCAATTCTCCATGCTTTGTGAACAGGGTGCTGCTGTACACTATATATGATGAAACCACTAAAGACAATCTAGAAAAGATGAAGTTTCTCCTGAGCAACAAGATTGGCAGGAGACAAATGGATGACTGCAATGTGAGAACACCCAATCAAGTTTTGTTACATCCTTCGAAATCACCCTCATACCTCCCATTTACATCAGAATTTTATATATTTTTTAAGATATTGTGCACTAAAAATACAGCCAGATGCAATTTGGCAAGGTTAATTGTAGAAGCATAGGTACCGATTTTTATTGTGAGCAGCATTTGTAAACAGACAGAGACCAGGTCAGAAGCTTAAGAAGTCAATGACAAATTCTCACATAAACTATAATTTTCTGTCAAATAAAGAAGAGGATTTTGAAGATGAATTCAACATTAGTTTTACATGATGTCAATCACAACAAGCCCCATCTTGTTCCTAATTCGGGTTGTTTCAACCTACATATAACTACACAGGCGTATTAGGACCACATTAAAATGGCATTACATTAATCAATATTCCAAGAATAACGTGATAAAATTTTACACTTTAATCAAAGAAACAGCTTTGTAAAAACAAGATAGCCGTCACATATGAGCTGCGTTTGGAAGCCGCCATATTTACGTGCATAAACAATGACGTCACCGCGCATTTACGGCAATACAGAACATGCGCAGACAGGACGCAGCCTTGCTATTCCGATTGAACCATATACATGACTTTGGATCGGTTTGGGGAAAAGTAATATTCCACTCCTCTGAATCCGAATGAAATCCCATTCAGATTTGGCCTGTTTATTCTGACTTTATTATTTATTTATATTCTCGCTCAATGTAAGCTACCTTTTTATTTATTCACCTTTATTTAACCAGGATAAAATACAGTTGCGCTTTAATTGTGTTTTCAAAACAGAAGCAGCACAGTTAATACTCTACGCACATTTCCATAGCAGCTATACAGAGAGGTGACAGAATGATATGATTGCGCAAACGTCTGTGTCTCCAGTATCCCTTTGTGGCTATTCCTGACGTGATATTACCCGAATAATATATGGCAGGTCTTTAGAGAGCGAGACAGTGCCTGCTGGTCTCAGACTATTGTAGCCTGGTTAGTCTAAAGACTTTCCCCCCCCCCCCCCCCCCCCCTACACATACTTGCTGACCTCATGTCCGTGTGCTTGCTCTATTCACTCCGAACACTTCATACATACTGAATTTGTTTACTGTGAATTCCAGACTGTGCTGGATGTGTTCGTTGAATTGGAAAAAGTGGGTTTACTGTCTCAATCAAATCTACGCGAGCTGCATTCAATACTGGAGGAAGTGGATCTACAATTGGCATCGACTGTCCAGCAATATATAAGTATGGAATATGAGCTGTCCTTTTCTTTGCATACTGTAAATATGTGCCTATATCTGTATTACGAATTATTTCCTGTCGCGTGTGTTTTTTTTTTTTTTTTTTTTTTAAGGAATTTACAAAGCTTTTGACCTCAATAGATAGACCTTATGTCTGTGCTCTGGGTGAGGACAGTAACTGTGCATTCTTTAAACGACCACTCTAGCTTGGAATAAACATGTAAACAGGTGTTTGAGTGAGGACTCAAGTTGAGGCAGCTATACAAATATGGTCATAGGGACGTGTGTAGCCTCGAGCTGAATGTGAGTCGTCATATGAGTTCAATATGAAATTTTGTTCAATTAAAAATTGGCCAATCGCAGTGGCCAAAAGAAAAAGTGAAGACAAATTCTGACAACAAAAAGATTTAAATAAGTTTTGGACACCCAAAAATAAAGCGCAAGACTGTTCTTGCTGATCTGACAGCGGGATACAGTCTCGCGTTGGCCCATCTCTGGAATACGCCTATCGGATTTTGAGCCACATCATACAAAAAGACATGTAAACATAGCATGCTGAAACGTGTTGTTCTTTTCAAATTCATCAAATCATTTATTTCACTTGCAGGAACACTTCCGCAGCCAGCGAGACGACCTCCCCCTCGTCTCATCATGGATTTCCGGGTGTGTATCTGTATGGGCCTGTGTGCTTGGGAGTGCCAAGAGTAGAATTAGTCAGTCTGTGATTTCTTTTGCAGCATGTCAACAACTCACATCATTTGTCCACATCTGAGACTCCACCCACCCGTATGTCTCTCCGACTACATTTCTCACAAGCCATGTCATTTTCATATACAGCCAGTGAGTTAAAAATGTTTGTTTTTCGTTAGTTGAAGGTGGCCAATTTTCCTTGGATGCAAGAACAAACACTCCGCCTACATCGCTTTCTGATCAGGTACCCATTCACAGACACGCAGCAATAACAATTTAGAGGTTATTCATCCATTGACTGGAATGATGATCTTAATTATTTATATTTGTGGGTGCTCTTGTGCCGCAGATGGAGTACTACCCAATGAATCACATCCCTTGTGGTCTGTGTGTGATCATCAACAATGAGGAATTTTTGGGAAGGCGGCTGAATAAAAGAGGTGGCACTCGAGAGGATGAGAGTGCGTATTTTCACTAATTCATTTATCCTAGCTTTACACAGGAACAATGTTATATTTTGGGTGAAAATCGAGGAAGTGTTTATCTGTCATCATACAGTAAATCCTGATCCAGAAGCTTGCCTCGCTATCTGTAGTTTTGCACTAATCAGTGAGTTTATCCATAATGCTGACACTCAAAAGAATGGTACACTAGTACATTAGCTGCAAAATGCTTTGTATATATTCAGCATTATAGGCATGATGGTCAGCAGGTGGGTTAGTGGTTAGCACGTGCTGGAGTGGGTTTTCTCCGGGTACTCCGGCTTCCTCTCCCAATAAAGAAAAGGTTATGTTAGATTAGGGATTTATTGAAGATTTGTGTGAAGACTGGAGCGAGCTGGTCCAGCGCAGACTTTGAGGCTGGATGGCGACACCAGGTCTGGGCCTGCCGTTTTGTTGATCTTTTGTTGTTTGAAGCCACAACACACATCCTGTTCGTGGATGGCCAACGCAGGAGGGGGAGTCAGAGGTATGATGGTAGTCGGTGGTGCGGCTGGGTGGGTGTGGGGTGTGAAAGTGTCCTTTTGAAATCTCCAGTAGAAGGTGTTCAAGTCGTCAGCTAGTCCTTTATTGTGCTCATCTTGGGGGGATGGTCGCTTGTAATTGGCTAGCGACTGTAATCCACGCCAGACTGATTTCGTTAGCGGTAAACTGTTTTTCTAGCTTTACTGCATAATTTCTCTTTGCAACGTCAATTTCTTGAGTCAGCTAGTTTCTAGCGCAATTATGCAGCGCTCTCTCCCCACTCAGATGGGCCTCCTCTTTAGCCTGGCGAAGTTGCTTATGTATGAGCAGTGAACCACTGCTTGTTACTGAACGTGCAAAATTACTTAGTTGGTACGCACGCCTCTTCACAGAAACTGATATGGGACGTAACAGTGTCCGTATATTCATCCAGGCTCCCAGTTGAAGTTTCAAAGACACTCCAGTCTGTGCAGTCTAAACAGCTTTGAAGTTCTATCTTTGCTTCATTGGTCCACTTCAACTGTTTCAGTTTTTTGTCTGTATGTTTGCATTATTTGCGAAGGTGACACAATACAGTTTGGCATCGATCACATCGGCTGCGAGTACGAGTCGAGTTCTCCTCATCTACTCTGGTAGTTACAATTCTCATCGGTCATGAGTAATTCCAGATTACTTTGGCTGGGGTACACCCTGGATTGGTTGCCAACAGCCAAACGCAGAGGGCGCATACAGACAAGCAACCATTCAAACCTAGAGAGAGATTAGAATCTTCAATTAACCAACAAAGCATGTTTTGGGAATGTGGGAGGAAGGCGGAGTAACGGGAGAAAAGCCACGCAAGCACGGCGACGACATGCAAACGTCACAGAGGAAGGGCAAAGCTTGGATTCGAGCCTCGGCACTGTGAGGCGGATGGCCTGAACACTCAATTGCGGTTCCACCATCCTTGAATTCTTCATGCATTGATTTCCAATACTATATAGATTATATATTGTATAGAAGCTTCATTGGATTAATATATGAATAAAGATGGTTGAGATATAGTAAGACACAGTAATTCCCTGCACATTCGCAGTTCACTATCAACAAATTTACCTATTTGAATTTTCTTTTCTTTTCTGTGGAACCTATCACCAGCTATTTGGTGAAAGAAAAACTCACCTGTTTGTGGTATATTTACAATTTAGGGTATTAATATAAGCAATTATGGGGGCATCATTACTCACATTATCCCGACAGGGCTCAGTCTCTATTCCCAGGGGGATTGCTGTACCGTGAATGACCATTTTTTCAATCATTTCTTATTTTATGGGGATAATTTCTTAATTTCACTCCAACCATTCTCTTGATTTTGAGTGCCGTCTGACTCAATGTGGACACGATATCCAGAATCAAAGGTCATATTGGTTGAACCCAAAATGTCAACATTCACAGTGTCGGGTAGAAAAAGTATGGCATTGTTTATCCATTGGATTTTATTCATTATTAAACCTACTTTGGTAGCTCTCCATGACCCTGAATAAGATAAGCCATATAGAAAATGGATAAATTGATAATCAGCCAAAGAGTCAAACTTTTTTTTTTTTCTCTTCCCTATTCCACAGAGGCGCTTGAGTCATTGTTCTCCAGATTTGGCTTCAGTGTGATTGTCCACAGCAACTTGACTGCAGAAGAGATAAGAGAGAAACTACGTATCATTGCTTCAAGAAATTTTTCAGAGGAGGATGCTCTGGTGAGCAAGATGGCACTTTTACAAACACAATTACAAACAGCCAGAAGACAAAAAAATTGCAGTATCAAGTGGTGATCAGTTTTTTTGCGTCTTGCGTTTCTGTTTGATATCAAGCTGGATGCAATAGCAATTGTCACCAGAATAAAAAGTACACTGTGCATTTTCTTTTGGTTTTAGGTCGTGTGTGTGCTTTCCCACGGGGAACATGGTTGTGTCTATGGGACTGATGAGGAAAAGGTGTCCCTACGAGAACTGACACAGCCCTTTACGAGTGGATTAGCCCGTACGTTGGCAGGGAAACCCAAACTGTTTTTCATCCAAGCATGTCAGGGAGGAGGTTATCAGACCGGAACCTTGCCATCCCCCCCAAACCCGAGAGAGGGGGATGAAGACAGACGGAGTCACTTTGAAGCGGACGCGGGTCCCATCCACGCCGAGACGGTGCCCTCAGATGCCGACTTCCTGCTCGGCATGGCCACTGTACCAGAATGCAAGTCATTTCGAAACAAGTACACGGGCTCCATCTACATCCAAGAGCTGTGCAGGCAGCTTCGACGATCCGCTGAGAGGTAAAATGAAAGGATTTCAGTATGTTTTGTGATTAATTAAATTAGATTACATTTGCTGTTTTAGGCATAATGTCAAACTTTAGGAAAAGTTCACCACCCTGCCTTGTTGAGGTGGCAATCACAGACTTACGATAAGATCTTTTTGTGCTATTTTTACAATGATACCAATATTAATTCACTGTACATCGTACAAAAGCAGTCCTGCAATCAAGAATACAAAACGTTTTTTAATATGATAATATACTTCATTACCATTTCAATTAGTTGTTTTTCTCCAGGACCATAAAAAGCCATAAAATGATGTTCCCCCCATTGGTCATTTAGATTTGACAGTGGTATACATACAGGAACCTGAACCTGGTATTGCACTGTCATGGTGTGCGTTTTTGTTTGTCATTGAAACAGATTATTTCTTGAAACAGTAAAAAAAAAAATAATAATAATAAATAAATTCTGTGTTCTAAGCCTAACGAGCATCTGCTCGCAGCACTGCCAGGCCACACGAATACAGTATATACAGTGGGGCAAAAAATGTATTTACCCACCAATTGTGCAAGTTCTCCCACTTAAAAAGATCACAGGTCTGTCATTTTTATCATAGGTATACCTCACCTATGAGAGACAATGAGAGAGAAAAAATCCAGAAAATCACATTTTTAAATTTATTAGCAAATTATGGTGGAAAATAAGTTTTTGATATAGATTGACAATAGTCTGAAGGATGATTATTCAAAGTTTTGAGAATGATTATTTATACCCCAATAGCACAATTATAACATTTGAAAATGAGCTCTTCTTTGAGGCGCCACCCAACTGAAGTAGGTTTGGATGTAGTTGAGCTACTTTTGTCACTTTATTAGCCGGCTACATTTCTCTGCTGGGTAATGTCGCGCGTTTAATGTTCACAGTTCACGCGAGGAAGACATTCTCTCTACCCTGACACGTGTGAACAGGGAGGTCAGCAAAGGCGTGTACCTCAACTACAAGCAAATGCCTGAGCCCAAATACACCCTCACCAAGACACTTATCCTAAAGTTTGTTGATAAGGACCAAGTGCAACTCTCCTAATGTGCCATATTGCCTCATGTGAAGACTGGATTCTATGTATCACCGTGATCTTATATGATATGATGTGTAATGATGCTGATGTGTACAAACAAATTAGAACAACTGCTTTGAACTCCCAAGCTAAAAAAAATAAAAATAAATAAATACTTTGTACAGCAACGTTTTACATTGTTTATGCACTCTAAGGTTGATTAAACTGTGTTTTTCCCCTCTTCCTGTTTATCATTACTACTTCATTTCATCATTTGCTTCATTTTGGCATTTTAATTTAAAAATGTTTTGGTTTTTTTTTTTGCACCCAACACGAAAGAAGACGTTCATTTGTGGCAATTTGATAGTGACATGGCACACAACTTAATGTAACATTAATATTAGCTTTAGCAATATCTAAAACAAAAACAGTGGCATTTACTGGCAATAATGGAAACTCGGAATTCAGTAGAACGAATGTTTTAGTTCTCTTTCCCGATTGATAATTTTAAATAAATAAATAAAAATAAAAAATACTGTTGAGCGAACGAGTTCTGTTGACGTCATAAACTCTCGAGCGTATGAAGAATGTCGAAAAGGATGACATACGTGAGTTAGGGTGGGCCCGTCACGTCTCCACGCCGCCGGGAGCGAGAAGACTGGGCCGGGCTGTGCGACGCGGGTGCGGGAACCGAGATTCCCGTGGACTCCACCCAGCTGCTCGCCAGTCGCCCCGCTGCTCTGTTCCGGGAAATGTTCGACTGAAACGCCGAGTTGAGTCTCCGAAGTTATTCGACGACTTTCCACCGTACGACGCAAGACTTTCCAACTTCCAATTTACTACCCGTGGGACTTTACGCTCGGTACGTAGACATAGTCGTGTCTTTTTTGTTTGTTTTTGTTTTTTGGTTTTCGTGTGTGTTCAAATAATCTAGTGTAGCGTTTAAAACTACCGTGTGGATGTGTATTCTTTAGCTCAGTACGTAGTTTGGAACCCAACTCCTTTTTTTTTTCGTCGTCGTCGTCGTGTTTGTTTTGGTAGCTTCACAAATGAAAAGACTTTTTATTTTTTGTAAATTGGTACTTTTTCTTGGGAGCAACTTGTTTGACGTGGATTTGGATTGACTGCTCCTGCTTGCTTTAATGTCAAAGGGACGCCAACAAGAGCCGTCGAAAAAAAAAAAAAGGAAAGATAAATAAAAAGGTTACATAAGAGACGGATGTGACATTTAAAAAAAAAAAAAAAAAAAAGAATAATAATAATGTTTTGAGATATCCCAATCTACGTGCGTGCGCAGAGAACATAGGTCCGACTTGTATTTGGAACATGTCCACAATCCACACCTTTATGAATGGACCCCATTAAGTGGAGATATACGCTTAACGATCATCAGGCCCAATTGTAGGATGCCGCTGAAGACTATTTTGAGCGATTATCCTGTGGAGTGGGGTGTGTTTTAAAGTGATAGTTCCACCCTGATCTGCTCACAAAATGGCCGAGGTGGGGGATTCGAGTCAAATGCTAGACTCGAGTCGCCGATTTGTATGACTTGACTTGACTTAATTTTAGACTTGTCATTGATGCGAATTGAACCGTTCGTGTGACACGATTATTTATAAATTCAATGCAGTTTGCGTGAACAGGCGCAAATCCGTGTATGACGCAGGCAAGCGAAAAGCCACTTCTTCGGCCGTTCGCGTCGGTTGCGAAATTTGAACTACAAGCCACATATCGCGTCGCGACAGCCAATCAGTTCGAGAATGGGGGGGGGAACAAGGAAGAAAGAAATAAACGGAACCGGCCTAGAGGACTCGTCTCGATGGCCGTGTCCGACAATTTGCTGAAGAGGAGTGGCGCAAATGCGCATTCGGTGTGCATATATAACACGTCAGCGATCAAAACCCCGAGGGATTCTTCACGTCCGGTGTGAACGTAGAATTTTTAGACTTGACAAGTCAGTCATGAGGTTTCCATTTGAAAATCTAAAATTTCAATATAGTGTGTGGCCTTTCATTTTTGAAAGAAAAGTTTAAAAAAAAAAACGACTTTTTTTTTTTGTCGAGTGCACAGCAGACCTGGCAACACGGCCCAGGGCTGCACAATTACAGCCAAAATAATAATCTGGATGATTTTGATCAATATTGTAATCACGATTATTCCTCATGTTTGGGGAAAATCCTTATTTTTACTGCACTACTTTTTTAACAAACTATGTAACAGTTTTCAGTTCAAAATGAGTCTTTCGATAAGAATAAATGATACCATGTTTAAAAAATACATGTAAAATCCTACTTTAGCAAAAGCGAGCTGAATCAATGTACTTTTACAAAGTGCGAATTGCAATTTAATGGAAGCAAATACACTTAATGCATAAAAGGAATAACACCAGACACACTGCCTCTCCTCCAATGTGCTCAGAGGTCCAACTTCAAAATAAAAACTGAATATACTATTGGCTACATTGGAGATCAAAGCCCTTTTTGGGCTTTTATTTTAAAGTCGGCACCAGAGCGCAGAGTCATGAAGACTGTAATCTGGAAGCTACTGTACAGTGTTCCCTCGCTATATCGCGGTATATATAAATGAATATCATATTCTTATTTAATTTTTAGAGGTGTAAACTGAATCTTTTGTGTGATGATGAGTGATTTATTATAATAATAAAAAACAATTTCCCTCCAGCATGTGACTGAGCAAGATTGTATGATTTACGACTTGCTTGAACTAAGTAATGACTTGACTTGCTTGAATTTGGTGGCGACTTGACTTGGCTCGCGTGATTGTTTTTGGCGATATCGTCGTGTGTGTGCGTGCAGTGTGCTGCGATCTTGAGTACACGACACACAATAGCTGCCAATATGAAAACAACAAATCGTTTTAACAAGATGCAATTTGTTTTCGGGGGGACCACAAATATTTAATGTGGTGAGCCAGATCTGGCCTCCTTCAGTTTGTTTAACTGAAATCAGGGCAACAGCTTTAGGTTATTTGTATTTATTTTATTTTATTAATTTTTTTTTTTACCACCGACACACACGCATGTTACGCCTTCTGAAGTAATCACAGCGAAGTGGTACTCTGTCTGACTACTTTTAAAGAGCTCTTGCTTAGATAGGAGGAAGCAGTTTTTTCCACTCAGTGAGTCTTGCTGCTTGTGAATGGGGATGTGACATCATGGCAACCTAAGGTGGGGCCTCCTCTTGAATTCCTTTACTGGGGATTTCGCTAAAAGTCACAGTCAAACTAGAGCTCGGGGGTTGTTGTTGTTTTTGCTGAGTAACTTAAAACATATTTGGACATGGAAAGTAGTTGGCTAACTGTAGTGTACACCTCGCTCTCTCTCTCTCTCTCTTATTTGTATGTGTATTTAACGTTAGTTATAAAGTTTTCAGGCCCCCTTAAATTTTTCACTCTTTGTTATATTGCAGCCATTTGGTAACATTATTTAAGTTCATTTGTTCCCCCCCTCATTAATGTACACACAGCACCCACCCAAAAAAACGTAATTGTTGAAATCTTTGCTGATTTATTAAAAAAAAGAAAAACTGAAATATCACACAGCCATAAGTATTCGGACCCTTTGCTGTGACACTCGTATGTTGAACTCGGGCGCTGTCCAATTCTTCTGGTCATCCTTGAGATGGTTCTACACCTTCGTTGCAGTCCAACTGTGTTTTTGGTTGTACTGATTGGACTTGATTAGGAAAGCCACGCCCCTGTTTATATGACACCTTACAGCTCGCCGCGCATGTCAGAGCAAATGAGAATCATGAGGTCAAAGGAACTGCCTGAAGAGCTCAGAGACAGAATTGTGCTAAATGATTTGAGCAAATGGCTGCAACATAACAAAGAGTGAAAAATGTTAACGGGGCCTGAATACTTTCCGTACCCACTGTATGTACACGACCACGTGCTGTATTTTCGTTGATTGACCGAGTATGTCTGATCTGATTGTTTATCATCACTGTCATTGACACACCCCAGATATGTATCAGATTATTGTTATTTTTTTAAATCCACATTTGGAAGAGGCCTTCTACTTTCTTTCTTTTTTCCTCTTTATGCTGCCATAATGTTGTTGAATTGTGCACTTGAGAGCAAAACATCTGAATTGTGTCACTTGAACCACGCTGTGTAAATTCAGCCTGATTTGATTTTTATTTATTTTATTATTATTATTATTTAGTTATTTTTTTTTCACCATTCAGATTTGACCTTCCACTAATGACCATTCTCGTTTGCTCACAGGCGACATGTCCAGATCAGACTACCCTCCAGGGTACGATGAGTCCTGTAACCCACCGTACGCACCCCACGGCGGCAATTACCCAGCACCCCCTGGATATGGCTTCCCGGCCTTCGGCGGACCTCAGCCAGGACAGCCTCCAGCTCCCTACCCCACCGGTCCAAACACCCCTCTATTCCCGGGTCAGCCACAGGGCTACCCTCCAGGTCCGTACCCGGCACAGCCTTATCCTCCTGGAGCCGGCTATCCCAGTCAGCCCCCTATGCCTCCCATCATCCCACGCAATATCCCTTCGGATGTTATAACCTCTGGTAAGACGGACCTTTTTATGTGCGAAAGCAGTCAATGTAAACATTCTATTAACAGAATTGAGTCATCGGGCGTGTTCAACCCAAACAGTGGCAGTTATTAACCTCACACATGGGCTTGCACGATGACGCAATGAATGCTGTGCGATTACATTTTTGGAGGGAAATCTACATCACTCTCACAAACGCACGTTTCCGACGATGTAACGATAGCTATGTATCATCGTTCGTTTCTATCATGGTATTGTGCTCACGGTACGATAGTTATTGTGATTTTGTGGGAAAGCTCACGATATTGCAGTAGGACTCAAAAAGGTGTTGCGGGAAGGTTCACGGTGCAAGTGGGGTGAAAGCAGGACAACGCAAAAACCTCTTTTTCTTACTCATCAAGTCCTTCTCACTCGGCTTTAGTAGTTTTTGTGGGGGGGGGGGAAATCCATCTTCAAATCATATATTACCGTACACTTCTATCCCCGTCCGTACAGCGTTAACATTCGTATATGTTACCTCCAAAACGCTATTATTGCTGCAGCAATTATCATGCTATGCTCACAATAACAAAATTGTCCATTGGCAGATTTGTCCGTCCACCAATTGAACTGTATTTACTGTCACATGTTTTTTATTTACAACTTTAGAAATTGGATACTGACTACTAACAGGGATCAAGTCAAGTCAGAAACGCTTTTACAGGCTACGCATGTTTAGGAACAGCCAAGTAACAATAAATCAAATAATCACGGGACTCCCGAGATTTTCTTTTCCTCCGCTTAATGATATTGTAAAATGATTCATTTTTCTGTAATATGGTTTCATTAATTCGTTCATTTGAAGAGAGGAAAGTATGTAAGATATATATTTTTTGTGTTGATTTCTGTATTTGTATGGCGCGGACCTGGTTTATTCTTTCATTTTTGGGACGAATGGAATGTTTGGCGGAGGGATGTGTTGTAACGGGAGTTGGAAGATTGTCACTGTTACAATATGCTTAAATGATTCGACAGAACCTCTCTTTGAGGAGGGGGCGGCGGCGGCGGCGCTTCCTGGTGGCGGCGGCCAGCATTCTGTTGTTGATTTGCTTCTGTGTTTTGGATCATTGTCCTGTTGCAACACCCATCATCTTTTGACCTTCTACTTTTGGAGAGACGGCGTCAATTTCTTCTGCAAAATATCTTGACTATTTTTTCCATTGATGATGACAAACTGTCCAGGCCCCGAGTTGGCAAAGCACACCCATCCCATGAGTCTCAGTCCACCATCCTTCACAGTTTAGGAGAAGGTTTTGATGTTGGTGTGCTGTGCCATCTTCCCTCCTCACATGGCGTTGTGTGGTCCTCCCAAACAATTCGACTTTGGTTTCATCTGTCGGAAGTCTGAAGATGTGACCACATTTTCTGACCAATTTATACATAAATTTAAGAAATTCCAAAGGGTTAACATACTTTTTCCTCCCACCGCTTGCAGATGGAAAGTCGATCAACACTGGAGATGTTAAAATAAATAGAACTTTAGCTACATTTGTGACTAAGGTTTGTGTGACTGAGCTGTTAACATGAAAACCACATAATGCTGCGATAACTTGGGCCTCCATTACTATGTTAGCATGTTTGCTGTAGTACTTTGTGATCAATAATGTCCTGCACATTATGTCTACCTGCACATATCATTCTTAGAATAAAGCCAACTGGCAAGTGCTCATATTTCTGCTCTCGTAACGACAGATGACGATTTTGCTGCGAGGGGAAGTGACTGGGACAGTCTGAGCATTCGGCATGCTTTCATCAGAAAGGTGAAACAAACAACTTGCATTCATGAGTCCTAATAACAAGAATGCATTTAAAAAAAAAAAAAAAACACCCTATTCACTGCACGCTAATACTTGTATAATCTATAATTATTCTTGATTATCTGTTTATACAACTGTGGTGTATAATGTCCTCCTGTTCTGCCTTTGTTTTTCAGGTGTATTTGATTCTGGCAACCCAACTCCTTGTCACAACAGCCATTGTGGCCGTTTTCACCTTTGTGTGAGTATCATGCATGTTTTTTTGTTTTTTGTTTTGGTTTTGTTTTTGTTTTGTGACCATTGGGGTCACATATCTGTTTCTCACAGCCAACCGGTCAGACATTTTGTACAGCAGAACCAGGCTGTCCACTGGGCGTCATAGTGAGTTGCAACGCATTTAAAAGTGTCAACAAAAGATCAAGTAACTGTGTGAATATGAATCTTTCACAATTTTTTTTTTTTTTTTTTTTTTTTTGCAGTGGCGTGTACCTCATTACCCACCTTGTGTTGGCCTGCTGCAAGGGCCCCCGGTAAGTGTGATTCCGCAGCTCGAATTGATACAAAGAATATTCAATTCGTGAACCTGCATTATATTTTGTATTCCCACTCTCTCCTCAGGAGGACGTTTCCTTGGAACTTCATATTGCTCTCCATCTTTGTAAGTCGGATAGCTGCTGTTATCTTGAATCAGCAGATGGGACGCTGTTTTCTGTATTTGAATCACAAAATGAACGGAACTGCCCTCTGGAAAGTTTCAATTTGGGTGGTGTCTCAATGAGACGGCAGCAGGAGGACTGAGTCAGCACAGTTTGGCGCAAAGCCCTTAATGACGCACTCTTTCTTTCTTTGCGTGTTTGTTGGTTGTATTGAGTCCACGGCAGAAGTACTGTCTCATTTAATGAGGGTTTGTCGTGCCGTTTATTAATGATAACCTCCCGTACTCGACAGTATCAATAAAGCCTAACTAGAAATAAGCCCACGAGTCAGGAAATGTTAATTAAATAGTACGGCAAGGTTGTAAAAGGAAGTGACGGTACACTAGAAAAACTGAAGCGAGACAGGGTCCAGTGTAATTTGCATGTGGGGATGATTTTGCAATGAAACGTGTTTGAACGACCAAAACAGAAGTTTTTGTTTGTGGGATTGAAAAGTTCCGCGTACTGATTCGAAAACTATTCCTGCAAAAATGCCTGAAATCATGTCATTTTACATTCTTTTCTTCTTACTTTAAAACGGAGCTTTAGACGGCCTCATTCGTACGGACTAATTATTCGATCCACAAATGAGTTAAGATTCAGAGGGAACAAAAGAGGGATAGGGGGGGAAAAAAATCTGAATGAATTGTTCCTGTTTTCCTACGAATATAAAGTCATCAAAATGATTTGTGAGGATTTGTTGAGACTTCCCTCGTGGAAGCGGCACTTCATCACCGAGCCCACCGAATCGCAATTTGCCACTCTTGTCATGCCCAGTTAAATGATATCCAGTCACCTCATAATAATTAACTATATATATATATATATATATCTCCCCCCTTATACAGACCCTGGCTCTATCTTACATGACCGGCTCCATAGCCAGGTAAAAAAAAAAAAAAAAAAAAAAATCCAAAGTCAAATGTGATGGTGTCCAGCCATTTTGCTTGCATGACCGTGTGTTCCTTGGTGCGTTCAGTTACTATGATACAAAGGCAGTGTTTCTCGCTTTGGCCATCACTGCTGTCGTCTGCATCGCTGTCACGGTCTTCTGCTTCCAGACCAAGGTACCTTGTCCGTGTGTGCGTGTGTATGAGCAAGAGTTCCGCCAACAGTATCAAACGTTCTTAATATCACACGTCGGTGGATTTTTCTTTCTAGGTGGACTTCACCAAATGCCGGGGCTTGTTCTGCGTGCTTGGCATTGTCGTGTTTGTGACCGGCATCATCACTGTCATCGTGCTGTCTTTCAAATATGTGAGTTACAACTCCATAACAATAACCACACAGACTCCGGACACAAACTTGCACGTTGGCGTCATTTGAATGACTGTTTTTCTCTGGCAGATCTACTGGCTTCACATGCTTTACGCTGCAATAGGAGCCATAGCTTTCACCTTGGTGAGTATTTGAGAGACCTCCACATTTTTCTGAAAAAAAATAATAAAAATCGAACGGAGTTTCAAAACCATTCTGGAACTGTTTTTTTTTTTTTTTTTTCTGTCCTCTGTGCTCGGCAGTTCTTGGCATACGATACGCAGCTCCTCATCGGCAACAGGAAGTACTCCATCAGTCCAGAGGAATACGTGTTCGCCGCACTTAACATCTACGTCGACATGGTTCAGATCTTTCTTTTCCTGCTGCAGATTATCGGCTCGAGCAAATAAAGTCTTTCGGGACACACAAGCAGTCATATCAACAACGTTGCTGCAGAGCCAGTCCCGAGCTGTTTATAGCTTTTGCTTTGTTTCCACGCATACCTATAGAATGTATATCATGCTGCACTCAATGACCATTACGTAAGGGCAGAATTTAAGTTTGTTACTGTGCAAGACATTCCGATGCACTCTCACATATATATTTCTACAGTTTGACGCCTACAAAAAAAGTATTCTGGTGTCAAAATTTTGCCAGTCTTGCTGGCTTGAAGTCAAAAGCAGACTTTTTTTTTTTTTTTTTAAATACTTCTTCAGTGCTGAAATGTCTCCATCACATCTGTTGATGTTTTGCTGGGTTGTACTTGCTACACATAAGTTTGATTTGTGCTTCATGAGGACTGGTTGAATACAACTGTTACTAAATTCCATGCCTGATCTATCACGCCGACTGTATAGTTGTTGCATATTGTATTTTTGTCAGTCTTTCTCGTTTTAATATGGAACGATAGCTTGTCAACAAATTGTTTCCCCACCTACTGGAGTACGGCAGGGGGTCACCAACAAGAATCCCAAGAGTAGCCTGCGGGCCTGTTCAAAAACAGCTCGCCAGCGATGAGACATTGTAATTTTCTAGGAATGTTGAACAAGTGATCATTTGAAAATTTACTCCAAAAGTGTTGCATGTAATTTTTTTTCCCTCGGAGAAATTAACACGATCGGTGTCGTCACATAGATGACTTAATGACGTACAGTAATTTGAATTTCAAATATTTGAGAAGTGTGTGTTCCTTTTCATTCACAAATAACCCCAAAGTATCTGTTTTAGAAAGATTGGTGACCCTTTGGGTACCCATGGCTTGTAAATACATTGTTTGGCTTTTCATATACAATAAAATGTTTTATTTCTGAGCTTTGTGCTTCGTGAGGATTTTAGAGAAGTTAAATCAATGTGAGGTATTCCGCATTACACTGATACAGCAAAAATAATTCACTGCAACTCTTTGAATCAATCACATTTTAAAATTATATTACTCAAAGGTTCTGTCCGCGCATGGGCTTGGAGGGCAGTCATCCAGTAAAGAATCTCTCGGGATGTTTAGAACCAGGTCTCTTAATTAAGAATCAGTCTTCAACAGCAGTACCATTGGGCCAAGGCATTACGGGTCGAGTTTAACGTTCGCTGCAGTATTGCGGTAGCGGCTTCCTTCGTAGTCCCCCTCGTTTGAACTTCGCATCCTCTGCCGAACCTTCAGCTGCTTTAATCGGTTCCTGTCCACTTGCCTCTTGGCCAGCAGGAAGCCGATAATACCAGCGGGGAGGCCGATCATCCTAGTTGGAGGCGAGGGAGAAAACGCATGAAGCTCGTGCCATAAAGACCGCGTCGATGTGAATAGAGGAAAGACTCAGTCCACAGTACAATTAAAGCACACGTCAGCATGTTTTAAGCTACAGTAGATTCCAGTATTGTGCCGCTGGATTCAGAACCAGCATGGCAAAAAGCAAACTTAAGCACCTGCTGCGACCACTAGGGAGCCCCAAAGTGCAATTCATGTTCAAAGGCTGGAGGATTGAAGAATAGAGTTGAAAGCTACATTTAGGATTATTTGTACTTTTATTGAGAAACTAATTGATTTTGACTGGCAATGCATCAGAGACCTCACTTGAGATGTAAACACAACTTAGAGCCATGGCTGTTTTTTTATAGCATAACAATTCAAGAGGTATTCGTTTTGGAACACGCAGAAGCTTTTTCGCTGAGGGTGCCACGCAGGTGTGGGCCAATAATGGCTTAATTGCTTCACGTCGGTACAAAACTCACCATGCATACCCAATGTTCACCATGGGATTCTTCGCCTTTTTAAGGGGAATGTACTCGGGACCCTCGCTTTCTAGGTCCGCTTCCGCAGTCGCTCTGCTCTCCTTTCGGCTCCCGCGTGGCTCCGTCCCGGCACTGCAAAGACACACGGTCTGCAGCCTCAAGCATCGGCGCAGCGCCGGCGAAGGGTAGCTCGTCACCAACCACCCACCACTAGTAGCAAGCGCTGCACCTGGTAAAAGGAAAAACAACGTGGACCCGTCCCCGTAAATATTTGACGCACTTTACAAGGCGTATGTGTTGACTGTTATGGAAAGCAGTTTCCTTGATTTCCATCTTATGGTCCATGAACTAGTATGGTCTTTGTTCTCAAAAGGAAGACAACTCAGCGCACTAGTAGGATGACTGAGTGCCTTACTCGTAATAGCTTTTACAGCACTAAGTGCCACTTTTGGCTTACTAGTGCGCAATTTAAACCTCACGAGTAAACTACTGTGCTGTACTAACGACACTACTCGGCCCAACTAGTAGCCATGTAGAGCACGCTAGTAGCCTCCTGGACCCCACTAGACAACGCCAGAATGCCCACTCTTAGTTTTGCCTCACTAGTAACGTGTGGAAAAGAAATTAAAAAGTCTACACCTCTCTGTTCAAATGCCAGGTTTTGGAAACATGAGACCAAGATACCCCCCCCCCCCCCCCCAAAAAAAATAAATAAAAATAGATTACCACCTTTAATGTGCCCTATATGACTTAAAACCAAACTCAAATATTCTAAGGTAAAAATAAAAAAGTATACAATAACCTTTTGCAAAAATATGCATCCCCTCAAACTAATACTTTGTTGCAGCACCTTTGGCACAGACGTTGATTGGATTCAGGTCTGGACTCTGGCTGGGCAATTCCAAAACCTTAATCTTCTGGTCATATTTCAAAGGTAAACTGTTCAACACGCGTGTTGACATTTTAAAGCAACAGATGGAGTTTACCTTTCCAAGCCGCGCCGACGACAGTCCTGTACGCCGCCATGTTGGTTACGCAAAGTCCCGCACATGCGCAGTGGCAGCCTGCAGGGTTTGGCAAAGACGGCTGCCACCTAGTGGACAATAACGTCACGACACCAATTCCCAAACGTTTGCGGAACTCAATGACAGGTGCATCCCAGTAAATTGGAATATTGTACAATATCATGCGGTACCAAACAGATTTCCTGCTTTTATTTTTAATCAAATACACATTTTTAATTAAAAATCATTTTTCTACATTTGTATGACATGGATCTGGATATAAAGTACGTTACGCGTGAGACAAAAAGCCCTTTTCCCCAGAAAGTGTGCATCTTATTGCCCATCGGTTGAATAGCTTACATCACAGGTGTCAAATTTAAAGTCCAGGGGCCAAATCGAGACCACCTCATCACGTTGTGGCCCGCTACAGCAAAAATTGCAAAAAAAAAAAACAAGTTTGCTCATCACATTTTGTTACAATGTCATAGTGGCACAAGACAAAATGGCATATATGACACATGAAACTATTTTATCGAAGAGCACCTGTTACACAACTCGGGACAGTTTGACTCAGGAACATTTTTGATATTTACATCTAATGTGACGAGCAAACTTTTTTTTTTTTTTTTTTTGAATGAAAAGCTCAATTAAATCTTTGTACAACAGTCACCATGTTGAAAGTCTTGCATAAGAGCATTTATATTCAACGCCAGAGTGACAAACTTTTTTTAAATTTTTTTTTTTTTTTTTATAAAACTTTGATAGGTTGTTTTTGTATAAAGGAAATGAAGCAGCAGGAGGGAGAGGAGTTCAGTCCTCCAGAGTGTAGTTGGGATTGACGACCAGAAGCACCTCTTCTTCCGTGCTTGCCGTCTCAGAGCCTTTCAGGCCAGACTGAGACAGCTCGATGAGGATGTGATCCTGAGCAAGTACAAAAATAAATAAAAATAATAACACACACACACACACCGGATTAAGAGATGGAGTCAGACTTGCCGATCGGATTCATAATTCTTCGTGCAGTGTATACACTCACAAAGTGCACGAGCCTGTGGATGACCTTCTCGATCAGTCCCTTCTTATCGATGAGCTCTTCCTCAGAGTCGATCTCAGACTCGATCTCCTTCAGGTACCAGTTGATCACTGCATTTTTCTTCAGCTCCGCCTCCTCCTCAGCTGCAGGCAGGCGCAGGGAAAAAAAAAAAAAAAACTGTTGAGCAGTTCGTAAAACATTTAAATCCCCCTTGCCCCCCCCCCTCCCCCTCCACTACTATGCATTTACCTTTGAAATTGGAAGTCTACATTTCGAACATACAGCAAAAGGCCGACCCATTGAGTTTCTGACCAATAAGTTCAATGCACGTCAGAGCTGTTTTGGGTGGGCTGAGCAAGTACAGTAGAGTGGAAAAGGGCCTTAAAAGTGATGGACAAGACATACCTTCTTCTGATCTGCGTAGATGCAGGACGAGCAAGTTCGAGATGCGCTGGTACTCGGCGAAAGACAGACGGAGGGACGGTCTGGACTGACTGCCAGCCTCGGCGAGGCCGGCCACGCCGTCGACGTGACCGCCGGCGCCGTTGACGCGCCCGCCTATTCCGTTGACCTCACCGTTCACTCCGTTCGGGATGCTTCCTGCAATTTAAGTCGTTCAAAATGAGGCAAATCATCAGTGGGGGAATGGAGTCGTTCGAGTCCAGAGCGACAGCAAAGAAAGCACTAACAGTGCATAGTATGAATTCTAGTCAGGTAACCATGTTAGGCCATGACATAAGTATACTGTATATTAAAAAAATAAAAATACAAATGCTTAAAAATCTGCAGTATAGTGCGGTGCAAATGATGAACCGCGACTTATGAGTTTCTATCAATATGAAGGAGTGGATGTTATAATGGGCGACGCCCGTCAGCACCTTCCTCCGGCAGCTCTCCCTCCTCTTGTTCATCGTCTTGCTCCAGGTTAATGTCGGGTGTCTCTACCCTGATAATGGACTTGTTCAAAAGACGGAACGCTTCCTTGACATGTTTGGGCTGCACCTGCATTCACGAAATGGGGGGGGGGGGGCGTGCTTATTTTTGGGTAGAGAACTTTTTTTTTTTTTGTGTGTGTGTGTATTTTGATCCCACCTCATCACAACAGTGCATCCTGGCCATGCCCTCTGAAAGGCGGATCATGCTCTCCAACTGTCGCACAGTTATCCTCCAGGCGGACTTGGTCACGCCACCCGAGCTGTCGCGCTGGCGGAGACGCTTGTACTGCTCCACGATGAACTCCTCGGACTCGCTGGAAATCTGGAGAAACGGGCGACGGCGGGAAAACGCGCCACCTCGTTCAACTCATGAGAAATTGCCGCTCAACAAACAAACGACAAGATACGGCGCACACACTTTCGGTTTGAACTGCCTCGCGAACAGCAGATATCTTCGGATTTCATCCAAAGAGTACAACCTGTCCACAGATTCCTCCACACGCGAGTGGAGATCTACGATGCGTCTGGCGATGGCGTAGTCCGTAACCTGCAGCACACGGAACATACAGTAATCCCTCGCTAGATCCCGATTCACGTATATTGTGGATTCGGTGCATCACAGATTTATTTTAGAGGTCAGTGAAGCGCAGTTTCTCACCTGCTCATCTGTTACAGTTACCGTTAGTGGCTACATACATTTTATGTGGCCGCAATGACTCCCATAAGGTCAGTTGGGTTCTTAGCAAAAAAAAGAAACCTTACCGAGTAATCTCAACTCATACATTCGGTAAAAGTCACCAAATTGCTTGAGGATACATAGAACGTGAGCGGAAAGCCACTGTTAAGAGTTTCACGGAGTAAATTCATTCAAATTTAGCCCAATGAATAGCGAATGCACACACTCATAACAACCAACAGCAACAAAGCCAAGTAAAGAGCAATGTTCAGCTTGATTTCCTACAACTACAGTACTGCATTTAAAAAAACATCCCCGCAATGAATTCTGGATTCCCATAATGCTTTTCACTGACTACCTACCAGGAGCGTCAGTGTGAGGAACGGTGCCAATGCTTAAGGCAGAAAAATTGCCCGTTCTCACAACCTTGTCCGCATGGGCTGTTGTTTATGTCAATTAAAGCGCAGCACACACGCCTTTAATAAAACGTGCTAGTGTAGAGTGTCTGGATGGTGACCTCAAGGGGGGCAAATAATATACCCACAGCTCTTTAAAGTACCACAAATTGGCATTGCATTGTATATATGAAACTCGTAAATGTATATAATAAATTTAAGAGCAGGGGTTTTCGGGAACGGAACAAGGGTTCACTTCACTCCCTTTTCACCGGGGTGCCACGTGACCGAGGCCGGCCAGGCACTTCGGAGAAGGAGAGCAGGTACTGACCTCGTTGCAGTCGTCCACCAGGATGAAGAAGAGGTCGAAGCGGCTCATGATGGGGGCGGTCAAGTTGACGTTCTGTTTCAGACTCTTGCCGCGGTCGTAGCGCCCGTTGACGGGGTTGGCAGCCGCGAGGATGGAAGTGCGAGCGTTCAAGGTGGCCTGGGGAAGGTAAAGATTTAGTCTGGTTTTAATCGTGGACACCAGGCAGATTACAGGGTGTTCCTCGTTTTACGCCGTTCCTGACATACAGGCCCTTTCCCAAAAAATTTAATATCATGGAAAAGTTTATTTCCATTATGCTAAAAATATATTCCCCCCCCCCCCAACTACTGAATATTTAACGCCCCCATTAAGAGCCAACCTTCAATTTGATACATTTCTGATATATAACCCTTTATTCCCATGGCAAGTATCCTTGCCGTATTTAATGTTAACTAGGACACGTTCCGGTAAACCAAAACCCCCCCCCCCCGCCAACATTTTTTTTTCTCTCCCCCAGGTTGACATAAATCGACACGCTCACCTTGACGCCAGCCTTAGTGATGCTGATGGTCTGCTGCTCCATGGCCTCGTGGATGGCCACCTGGTCTTTGAGGTCCATCTTGTCAAACTCATCAATGCAGCACACACCCTAAAAAAGGCAAACACTTATTTCAACCAATTGCATTCACGGATATTACGGTGACTAGTCTGGCGTTAACGTTCAGGTGTAGGGGGGAGGAAATAAAAAAAGAGGGTAAAATGCATTGTTGTGGAGCGTAAACAACCGCAATGAGCAGAAGAAATGTAAGTCTTATCAAATACTGCACGATAAAATGAAAGTGACAAACATTCATTCCCGCTGCAAACGTAGACAATAAATCCAGTGTTCCCCAGTGGGCTCAAATCAATGAGCTCGATGGCTTCAGCTCGACGTAAACGACAGAAAACTCACATTATCAGCCAGCATCAAAGCTCCGGCCTCAATCACAAACTCGTGGGATTCTTCATCTCGGACCACGGCGGCAGTCAGACCCGCAGCGGTGCTGGCCTTGCCGCTCGTGTACACGGCCCTGGGGCTGAACTCCTCCACATGCCTGCACGCAAGCGAGAGCGCGCGCGCAGTTCGGTCAGGGTTGGTCGACGCCAGTTCAGCGCGCGGGACAACGTTCCGCACACGGGCTTGACCGCTGCGACGCGCTTTTATGCACACTTAAAATGATTCAATCGACACTATCAAACACATTGCAAATGGAATATGCAATATATAATGTCATACATGCAATATAGCAGGGGACACTATTTTAGAAGATTTGTAGCCATCTAAACTGGGCTTGTTTGTACACCTACTTAAGGAACTGGCTCTTAGCAGTGCTGGGGTCTCCAACAATGCAGACGTTGATGTCTCCTCTCAGCGAGGTTCTCTCCATGGTGGTCTTCGGAACGCCGCCAAACAGCATCAGCAGGATGCCACGCTTCACCTCGTCATTGCCTGCACAATCACAAACAGTGACTATCTTCCAAACCCCCCCCCCCCCCCCCCCCTCCCCTCCCAAAGCCCATTTGCGGTGCTAACCGTGGATGGTGGGGAAGAGGCTGGTGCACAGGTTATGGTACAGGTTTTTGTCTTGACTCATCTCAAACACCTTCTCCCACTCTCGCTCGGTCATCTGGCTCTTGATGCTCTCGGCCGTCTGCTCCTCCTCCCGCAGCTCCTTGCCGCCAAACTACAAGAGACGACTTTGCATTTGGATCGCGGCGGTCGCTCGAGCTCTACAGTTGCATCTCGACTTACAAGTCCAATTCGCTCCGGGCCTTGAGATACGAGTGACCTGACTTGGGCGTTTTTGGAGCTACAAGTGAACTCAATTCACTTCGCTACAAACAGCGGTTTGGCCGACAGTGTACAATTCTCCCCTTTTTTGGGTTTTAATATCAAAAGACAAAGACAGGCACCAGATTTAGCAGAAAAGCTCATTTTCATCTACTGCTTACCCGTGGGTTGGTGGGAGCAACATTACAGGCCAGAAAGGCCAATCTGTACGACAGCTCTCGGACTCCCAGAGCTTTCAATCCCCTCAGACCTTCAGCCTCAGAGCGCTGAGGTCCGCCTACCCTGGTACTGGTCTCCGCTCGCAGACCTGGGAAGGGAATCCAAATAATTGGATGAATAAAAAAAAAAAAAAAAAACAAGAGTGAGAAAGGAGGAGGAAAATTTGAAACTATACCAGGAGTGCTGAGCTGCGAGACATCAGGCACCACAACGAGTGTCCCGATGAAGTCACATCGGTCGCCGGCCTGAGCGGTCTCCACGGCCTCTGCTCTCAGAACGATCTCCAGGGAGCGCGGGATCGAACCGCGGGGCAGCTCCGCCTGAGTCTCCTGGATACGCACCTGAACATAGCACGAGATAAGACGGCATCGTCAACCCCCCCCCCCCCCCCGCGTCATCTTCCGCACGCGCACACACGCACACGTCATGAACTCAAAGCTACCTTCTGGAAGTCAATGAACTTGGACTTGTGTGTGTCGAGGTGGAAGCGTGAGCGGTTGTTGCAGACGGGGTTGCGGCAGATGGTGGGCGGCGAGTATTTGAACTGCTGAGGGACGTCTTTGATCACCGCCTGACAGTCCACGCACAGGAAGGTGCCGCTCACCTGAAACCGCGAAGACGCTCGTGACCAAAAGCAGCTCAGGTCACCGCCAAAACGCGCGACCGGATGGCTCACCAGTTCAGGGTGGACCGGGTGAGTCCTCACAACCTGACCACTTATCCTCACCAGGGTGCCGATTCGCATGGATGACAGCTCGCGAATCCTCAAGTGCACAGAGACATTGACAAACTAACCTCCGACAGATTAATTGGCCGGACGATTTTATCGGCCCTTTTCGCATTGTTTGAAAAAAGTACTCAAACATTGAACAACTGGAATGTGCATTCGAACGATTAAAACGAGGTCAAAATTAGGGTCACCTGTCAAGGCTTTAATGCATTGGAGGTCTATCCTGCAATCTCATCCAAAAGCTGAGCATCTGTAACTTCCGGCGAGGGGTGTATATGAATCTTACTTGTGTCTAGTCGGCAGATCTTCGAGGGCTACGTAGAACTCTTTTGTGAGAGGAACATTCCCATGATCCCTCGCAAAGTTGCGGACGGCCCGACAGAGGAAGGGGTACACTCTGAAAACAGAAAGTAGCTTTTTTTTTTTGGCTAAAGATATACTCCAGAATTACACAACTAAATTGCCAAAATGAAGTGAATAAAACCGGATAGTTGCTCACGAAAAAATATGAGAGGCCCCTTGTTAAGAATACACACACCTGTAATACTCCTCTTGGATGGTGGTTGCCAGCTCCTGGTTGAAGACCTCCAGGTCGATGAAGCTAACCAGCAGTGTGTTCCTCTCAGGCCGGATCAGCTCCTCAGCCTCACGGACATACTTCACTTCTCCATCCGCAGTCTGGAACCTACACGTGACACAATTAAGAATGCGAATGAGTACTTCTACCGGTCTTTATGTTTCCAGACCGGGGAGTAGTTTTGTCACCGCTGTCTGAATGCGAATTGTAAAAGTGTGCGACCATCCAGTTAGCGGACAACAACGCAGTTGGGGCGTAGTGTTTTGACTTACTCCTCCAAAAAAGCCTGGAATAACTTCTGACACTTGTCCGCCAACTCGTCCTTCACCGTCTCCGCGGCATTCCCTGCGGTCGCTGCGGCAACATCCATACCGATTATGAATCCAAAAGTGGCGTATGAAACAAGAAATACCTAACAGTACAGGCTCCCGCGTTGACAAAGGCAGTCGGAGCAACGAGGTCCACACGACAGGGCCCAGTTTCGCGCGAAAAGCTACACCACCTGACGTTTGGCGCGCCGATTTAGTCCAATCAGAGCCGGTATGTAAATATAGCAGCGTTTATAACCAATCAAGAGTTTCCTCTCTTGAACTGCAGGAAGTCCCGAGGCACCAACGAAGTTCAGCGGTAGAGCCAGAGATAGTAATATTAAATAGATTCGACGCGCCCCCTGTGAGCTGCGGGCCTACGGCAACGCTAAGCTAGTGGGGGCAACGTGTTGTGGACAGCAAGAAATCATATTCTTATATTCATATTGTGCTACATAAGGTTGCACAAACGCTGTACAATCACAACGGAGGATCTGGAAATAAACTTTAATAGGTGAGAATGTATATAAACCACTTGAAAATTGGTTGGGAAATAAGCACGTTATGATTTATTTTCAATGTACATGCGTTGCCTTTAATGCAGTGGTACTTAACCTTGTGGGAGGTACACCATCCCTTGAGTTTCAAACATGCATTCACCGAACCCTTTTTTTAAATTGAAAAAAAAAAGTTTTTTTTTTTTTTTTTTAAATTCAAAACAGGTATGTATTTTATTAGTGCACAAAATGAACTATATGCATCAATTGCGCACCAAATCAATGTAAAGAACAAAACCAGCGAAGCATTAATTTTACACAAAAAACACAAACTTAACTCGATGAATACTTACTGCAAATCAATGGGACTTTTTCTGTTGCTTCCAGAGGGAAGTTTAGAAATGCACAGCTGACCCTTGACAAGTGCCACTTTTATATTTTATTTATTTATTGAATCTTTACGTATGCGGGTAAGGCAATTGAGATCAGATTTTCAAATGCAATGCCGACCTGGCAGCAGACGGTACAGTCAAACAAAAATAATAGTGGATAGTATTGCATGTGTAAAAGTAAGGTAACAGACTAAAAGAGTGCACGGAAAATGACAAAACATTGAAGGCATCCATGTTATATTCCTTGTAAACACCAAAAAGGTCCGCTGTGTGTGTGTATGTGACAATATTAAAGCCAAGGTCTTCATGTCGCCCTGCCAAGCCAAGTCCCAACAGCAACTTGAATCGGCGATTGTCCTCCAATATTCTCAACCAACGTAGTCTTATACAATTACTTTCAGCTGACGACACGTTTCCACGCCAAAACTCTACAATGAGCACAGGAACACGAGGCCCCTGCAGACCCCCTGCCTAAGAAATCTCACCTTCATCCTTTCCACCATCTGCGAGATTAAAAGCTTTATCATTTCATTCACTTCTCCTGCAGCTCCCATATCCTTGTTATGTTCCCATCCGCATATGGCGGCCATTACGAACACTGCAGGAGGCAATTGGTTTCACCTGTCACATTGTATTAATCCAGCAGGAACAGGGCAGGAAGTTGTTGCGTGCCATTTGGTTGAAGCCGCGTCTCTCTCCCCGTCTTTATTTCTCTTTTTGTCTTGACCTCTGGTTTTCCCACGATTGTTCAGTAGCAGGAAACTCAAGACAAACTGTGTTTGACTATGAAGGAACCTGACCACCTGTAGACAAACCCTTTGAAACAACACACACACACACACACATTTACATACCCTTGAAGAGCTTTATGACTCACTATGCACGATGAACTTTTAATTTGAAGAGTGCGGGGAGGTATTTCAATTTTTAATTCAAAGTTTTCCAAAAAAGGACAGTTGAGCGTCATCCACATACACACAGTGAAGGAACTCCAAAGATATTTATCAGAGCCAACATAAGGCCAGGGCAGGAAATAACAATTGTAAACATGGAAGGAAATGAAAGACAGTTGCTTGTTTATTTATGTTCCAAAACACTTTTTTTTTTCTCTTCAAAATGAGCTGTTTTTTTTTTTTTTTAAACGTATTCACAACGGGAGAACACATTTGATATGTAATCGATATAAAGATCAATATTACAACACGTGGATTATTTGTTTGTATTTTTTTTTTTTTTTTTACTACAGCAACTGAAAGGCTCTTTGCCTTCCATTCTGCTTTTCCACGTTTTGGGAATCACAATAAAATGTCAATTCCCGTGGTGTACGGTCTTACATTGGCGTCAAGGCATGGACCCAAACGCAGAAAAAACGTGCGATGCTTGCGAGCGGCAAGGTAAATGACACATACAATAGATACAGATAAATATTGTGAGAATTTGCAACGTGGTTTTTTTTTTTTATCGTTCACACGTTTACAGCTGGTTTGTACGTCGCTGTGATTCGAACATCCGTTTATGTCTCCCCTTCTTTGCTGTCGCATGTCGTTGATCGCAGAGTGCCGCGCTGCTGGGCGGTTTTAGCGGCCTTGTTTTTCCCTAAAATGAGTTGCAGGAAGTCTTTCCTGTTTTGAATGGCCTATGAATAGATGGTGTGTGAGAAAGAGGGGTCACAGGTTAAAGTCGGAGTCTTCATCGTGCCCTGTTCAAACACATGAATTGGTACACGCTGATCGTGACAGGCAGGAGCCGAGACATTTCTTTTTCTCTCCGCCAAAGCTTCACCGTGTGTCTCCGAACTCTCATCTTCGTCCTCGTCCTTCTCTTTGCTCCAGGAAACGGGGCACGGTGAACTTCCAGCTTCTGTTTCGCTGATGTGGGAAGCACTCTGCGCTCGTGTGCGCGCGGTAAAATATTCCCACGAGCGCTGAGTAGAACACCAGATGAATCCGATATTTGCCAGCGACCAAAGTGGCACGTTCAAGTGTTAACTTCGGCAGCCGCGTGCGAAATGCTGTACAGCGGAATCGCCGAGGTGGTCACAGGACGCTGGTCGAGCTCAGATTGGTTCGGATTTAGAATGAACATTTTTTCTTTTGAAGCATCCCTTGAAAGGCGAAATATAGTCCATTTAAAGATCTGCAAAAAAACAAGTAATGGATGTGTACTTCTATCACTTCTGCCAGTAGAGCATGCAGCGAGCTAACAAGCGATGCCTACGACCTGAAAAATGTCTCATCCCTGGATGCCACAATTTCCAAACAGCTTGGTGTTGTTATTTCGATTCCCATTTTGCGTTATTCGGGCTCCTGTAATATGCTGATTGCCTTTTAGCCCGCGAGCTAGCAGGTGGCTACCCGCCTCTCGTAGCGTCAATGGAAAAGCCCCGCGACCACTCGGTGCGGATGCATTTTTGCTGCTCGAACATATAGGGCTACGTGGACATATGCGAGGTGTGGGAACGTATTTGAGTGACAGTTTGAAAATTGGGTGTGGCGTAGCTTTTAGTGCATTCCGTTTTTCACCATTTCCATAAAAGTGGCGAGTTTGTATTCCTTCAAATTTGGCAGACTTGTTCACAACACTCTTCTCTGCAATGTGTCTTATTTGCAATGCATTTTTAGTTTCACTTCACAGGGACTTTAGGGTCATGTTTCGCAAAGGTTTGTGTGGCTTTGGATGCATATTGTTTCCTCATCATTTATTGCTTGACCCCCGTATCGTAATTCCACTGTACTGGCGAGTCCTCCATACTCTGGCTGACTCACCTGTTTGCACGCGTCACTTTTCAGTGGAATTTTTTTGTATCCACGCTTCGGATCGCTGGCTTCAGATGTTTGGATTCGGTTGGTTGATCATGAAGTAACACCGTACAAGGGCGCTGAGATTAAGCTCACACCTTCCCGATGATTGCGACATTATTCCCATAAGAAGCAGTGAACCATAATGTCTTTCCCAGTACAAACGATAACTGTATTCATATGTTAATTTATGACGTCCGCTATCGTGGTGAGCGGTTAGTGATAGATATCCATTTTTTTTTTTTTTACATGCATTTATTCAGTGTCTTCCAACCTTTATTGAGCGAAGGCTTCCGTTTTATATTGAAAAAATAATAATAATAAATCAATAAAAAGTTCCAGCGCACCAAAGAAAAGTGTCACCAAAACTATGAATAATGAAATTATGATCATATCATTTCAATGTATTCACATAATGTCTTAGTTTAATAACTGGGCCTGTTAAATTGAACACAAATCTGACATACATGACTATTTCTGTTTTACATATCTTGGCAGGCTTGGAGTTTGCATGCCCCCCCCCCCCCCCCCCCCCCCACCCACGTGCCTGCCAGTAATTTTCTCCATAGCTAACATAGCACATTTTGCCTCGTCTGTATGAAAAATATTGCCTTTACAAAGTGAATAATGATCCGTTTTTATTGACACTGTCAGAAATGTTAATTATTGTTTGAAGCTTGCAGGGTGGTTCGTTATGCTTTGGCCAACGTACGTACAGTATATATTGTAGTTTTGCATTCATCTCAAGACTATCTTCAAGACTTCAAGTGACAATTTTATTGTAATTGAGTCACTTCAGTCAGGAATAATATGACATGACACAAGAGAAGTATTGGTCATATTTATTATAAACTATTACAATACAGTGAAAGCACAGCAGCACCGAAAAGAACCCCAAAAAGAGATTATTTACAAGAGAATAGAGAGAAGACCGCCAGCAGACTGCTCCTGAAGTTCTCAGATCATTTCTATTTCTGTACACACAAACACACACACACACACACACACACATACACGTACACAGAAAAAAGCAAACACTAGCTAGAATGCAAACTGGACGACTCAGACTCTGTGGTTGTAGACGCCCCGTTGCGTCTTCTTGGTAAAACCTTCAAACTGGACGCTCGGCTCAGAGTCAAAGCTCTGCGGGCGGAATTCTTGAAGCCTGCCCCCAGAAAGGCATAGAGCAGCGGGTTCAAGCAACAATGAGCGAACGCCATGGGCTCGGCCACCGCCAGCCACACGCCCAGGACTGCCTCCAGTTTGCAGCTGCGGGGCAGCACCTCCAAACGCAGCATGGCGTCCGCAGAGATGCCCGCTCCGTAGGGCAGCCAGCACACAAAGAAGCACAGCACCAGCGCGATGGTGGTCCTCACCGCTCGCCGCTTCTGCCTTTGGCCCCCGAGAGGGCCTCGGGTCAGCCTGGTGACGATGACGCAGTAACACACCAAAAGCACCAGACCTGGGATCACTAGGCCCACTAGGACCAGTTGCAGGTGAAAGACCGCCACCCAGAGAGGAGCATTTTCCGTCGGGTAAAACCTCTGGCACAGGGTGCTGCCCTCACCTCCTTCTTGAGTTCGGGCAAATATCAAGTCGGGAACGGCCAGAAGACCGGCGGGCAACCAGGCACCTACAGCCGGGGATGACCCAAGCACAGATTAGAGACTGATGCAGACCAGTACAAAAAGAGAGCAGATAGTGGATCTAGTGTAAAAGTGAAGAGAGACACACTCACCCACGTAGACCAATCTGTGTGCCAGCATCTGCCTCAGGCCACCCGAGTTGGTGTCTGTGGCTCGGACCACTGCTAGGTAGCGGTCCAGACTGATGAAGGCCAGGATGAGCACGCTGCCGTACAAATTGACCGTATAGATTACGTGCACGCCAACGCAGGTGGCCGCGCCAAAGCTCCAATCCGCCAGGGCTGCGTCCACCGCCCAGAACGGAAGCGCCAGAACAAAGAGGAGATCGGCAGCTGAGAGGTGCAGTCGGTACCGGTCTGTGAGGCTGGATTTGGACCTAAAAAAAAAAAACGAAATAAAAACAAGCAACAATACGTACTGGACCTTTAAGAGAACTTTTCAAAGGATAAATCATCCGGCTGTCTCACCTCCGCTGGCAGCCCAGCACAAAGACCACCAGACCGTTTCCAGTGATGCCCAGGAGGAAAATGAGGCCGTAGACCACAGGCAGAAAGATCTGCTGAAAGTCAGAGGTCATCCCATGCTCCACTTCACAAGGCTCCTCCAGATCCACCCCAATGTCACCGGAACCAGAGCCGGAGCTGGTGTCATTGTATTCGTAGTCAAAGAGGATATGCTGCAGACAACAAGGATTAAATGCGCACCAAGATAAGAAAGAATGCTTTTTTTCCCCCCTCTAAATTGTTCCGGCCAAGCTTACCTCATAGTACGACATGACGAACTCTCCTTTCTCTGCGGAGTGAGGCTGGCACTCAAGCGGACTTGCTATATAGTTCTGGCGGTGCTCCTCCCTCAAACGCTCTGACCCATCTGTGTCGCTGCCGAAAAAGCGTTTCCTGTTTTCGAGGTGTCAGGTGCTGATACCGCTTCTATCACAGGATGCCGTCCTGTGCGTGCGTGCCGCTTGAATTGTTTTGGCCCTGAGACCCCGGCTGTGTGATCACCGAGGTCTATTGGCAATCGGAAAGCACGCAAAGGAGTTACAGACAATGTGTGTGTGCGTGTGTGTGTATACTGTAGGTGGGGAAGTGCTCCCAGTGGAGCGAGCCCACTCTGCGTCACGGGCGATCATGTTTCATGTGCGCCAAGATATGGGCAATGATAATTAAAAAAAAACAATAATTGTGCTGATCGGCATTCACACTTGATTCGACGGCGTATTTGTTTTTTTTTTTATTATGATGAGTCCACTCATTCTCACTGTTCTGCTCCATCCACATTACTCCGCCCATTCAAACTAGTCCAACTTCAACGTAATCATCTCATTCGGTATACGCAGGCAAGCATTTTCCACATCGCTAAAATTCCCACTTTTCCCAGAATTCCACATTCCCCCCAATAAAATGACCAGATTAAGAGATACTGGATTACACACCTCCTCCTTGCACATTTTTGGACCGATTCAACCCACTCCAACTTCAAAGTGTTCAGCTCATTCAGGACATCTTGGAAGAGTACTTTCCACATTCCCAAAAATTCCACTTTTCACAATAGAATTCCCCAAACGAAGAGATAATGTGCATCTTTACCTCCTTTTTCTTGACCGATTCAGACCATTTCAAGTCTCACATTCCAACAATTCAATTCATTCCACAGCGTTTCAGTTCAATTTCAGATTTTAAGCATTCACACGCCATGTTTACGGAGATTGCATGCCGTAGTTCAATGTGCTTTCTTGATTATTGACTTGCACGCTTGTATAAATAAAATGTTACATTTACACTGGAAAAAACACAACATGATCATTTGCATAATATAAGGTCTAATAGATGAAATAAGAAAATGGTGTTTGTCAAGATAACAATTCAAGTTTTCAAAGTTACTAAATGTACAAAAATTTTGATTATAGATGTTTGTTTTAGGAGTGTGGATCTACTGAGATGCCTCGCTAATATTTTGACTCTCAGCCAAAGCCATAATAAGCATATTGTAGAATTAATACTTCATATCATAGCAGGTCATTATTGTCTTTACATGGCAGACTTTTTGATACGTCACTTGATAACAGATTGTGCCAGTGGTTCTAATGTTGTGGCTGACTCGTGTGCTATTATACAGAAATAGTCAATGTAATCAATTTTGTAGTATTTAAAAAAAAATTATTATTATTATTTTTTTTTTTTATTGTTTCTGTGCACTGTGGAGCAGGTCTGCAGACAAACTTCCTGTCTCAGCTGTGAATGTTCATCCTCTCCTAATACACTAATCCCATAAGCAAACAGTAAACCAACTCTCAAATCCAAAGAGTTGCATTTTCTAAAAAGTGTCAGTCCCTTATCTTGACCTCTCTTCCCTTCCTCCAGGTTCACTGGTATCAGCTTTACAGATCTCAGAAATAACATTGCTGAGTAAACCACGTTGACGGACACCTGTGCTCATTTTTGACAGGCCCAGGGTGGGACTATTTGTTTTTCTTATTGTCCAAAAAAAAAAAAAAATCATGACAAAAGACAAAACCTCATTTGTATCCAGAGAGTTGGGAACTCTACAGGCAATTTACTCGATTTGTATTTTTTTAAATACAAAAAAAAAAGGAAAAGATTAAGAGAGAGCAAAACGAAAAAAGAAAAAATAGATGCACTTCTGTCCCCAAAAAGTCGCACACTAAAAAACAACTTACACTCGCATCTTGGAATGTGTCAGTGCACCAGCAAAAAAAAAAAAAAAAATTAATAAAAAAAGGAACCCCAAAAAAATAATCTTCAAGGGATGGGAATTCACATATTACCTTTATCAACTGTGCATGGGACAAATACTTTATTTGCTTTTTTTCCTGACAGATTTGATCATATTACTTTTAATGGTGTGGAAGAATCTCTATGAAAATGATGGGTTCTTATGTCAATGCCTATGTGGATTAAGGACCTGTGTCATAAAATGTGCTTGTTTTTGTGATGTAGGAGGAAACCGGAGTACCCGGAGAAAACCCACACAGGCACGGGGAGAACATGCAAACTCCACACAGGCAGGGTTGGGCTGGGCTGGGGATTGAACCCCGCTCCTCAGAACTGTGAGGCAGACACTCTAACCAATCGGCCACCGTGCCTTTTGACGAAATATCGATACCTAAGTACTTAATGTTTCCTATAGGAATAGGGCCATCTGGGACTTGATCTGCAGATCTGTCCAAAATCGCTATGTAAATTTGTACATTTATTGCCACGCCTGCCATCTCCCCTGTGCCTTTACCTGACATGCGGCCCCATATGATCAATGACGCTGGAAATGTACGTTTTCTTCAGGCAGTCATCTTCATAAATCTCAGTGGAACAGCACCAAAACAAAATTCCAGCATCATCTTGCCCAACGTTGCTTTGTGATCCATTACTGAATATCACGTTCATCCCGTCAGCCACAGTTTATTACTTACTTTAGACCACTGCAGCCTTGGTTTTTCTGTTTAGGTGTTAAGCATTACTTTTGTTTGGCTTTTCTGTATGTGAATCCGATTTCCTTTAGGCGGTTTCTTACAGTTCGGTCACAGACGATGACTCCAGTTTCCGAAAATTTGGATATCATTTCTTCTTTGTGCATTTTTATATTTCAAGACATAATGCTTTAAGTTTGCCGTCTTGTCGCTCTGAGGTCTTCTTGGATTGGTCATCCAGGACAATTCCATTTCACAACCTTCCCATATGGTTTGTACTTCATCCATATCTTAGACACTACTGACTGGGAACAACCAACATCTTTTGCAACATTCCGTGATGTTTTACCTCCTTTAACTTTCAGAATTCTCTGTAATTGTTTATGTGGAAAATCTGTGATTTGCGTTTTTTTGTCCCTCCCAAATTAAACATTTAAATGATCATCCTTCAGGAGTGGCGTTTTCATCATTTTCACCAGGGGTTGTACGTACAGTAATCATTTCAGCCATGCGTCGTTTTTCAGACGAATTAAACATGCACAGTGGAATCTTAGCTCACATTGACATAAGCAGTGGGCTTCATACATCCTGGTGTTCTTCAGTAGAGTAGTGCATTTTTTGTAGTGAGAACAGAGGGAAAAGGAGACATGGTTTTAACTACAAATATATTCAAACAACAATCCTCTTCATTTCGTCAACCACAGCGGCAAACCCTTCAGTTTGCGTGTAAGTAACTTGAACGCAGCTTGTGGCTTTAAACAGAAAGGTACAGTATGGACACGTCATATGGAAATCTCATTTAGAAATTCGGTTCACTACACCTATAAATTTCACTGCAAGCGGTACGGAGAATGGATGTCATAAAAAAATAACATGAAAAATGAGTAAGCTATTGCTGTTGGATAAACGTATCAATAGAGAAACTTCGCGACCCACCAAACAACCAACTTTAACAATATGGATCAGCTGCAAGTGTCTATTGGGTTTCTTTGACAATCACGCTGCTGTTGCCACGTAACTGGGCAAGCAAATCTTGAAATTCCGACGTCTTCTTCATTGGTGCTTTCTGCTTGGGTGGGTTGCCCTCGAACTTTGTGGTTTGCATGGTGAACGTACAGGGAATGATACTAGCGGTCACATTTGAGTTGTTTTCATCTGCGCTTTCTCCACTGTGAAATCCCTCAACATCCAGGCCCGCACAAGCAGAGTAAAAGCTGCTCTGATTGGTCCAGTTGCCAACGTTGTCCTGCGGGGAGGTTTTGCCACGGAGACGTTTCTGCTTGCCGATTTGAGAACCCTGAGAATCATCTCTTGGCCTCTTCCCTTGTTTTCGCTTCCTTTCCTTTCTTGCTGGCACTTTGCAAGGCTTCCAGAGGTTCCTGACACACAAACACATTTATCTCGTTTCACAGAAACAAGTCCATTAACCTGTCTTTTATAGGAAATGTGCATTCGGAGTCATAGATGGTTACCTCTGAAGGAAAAGATGCGGCCTAGAGCACGAGTGTTTATGCCCATCCTGCTTGTTCTGCTTTGCTTTATTCTTCCCCTTCAAACGTGCGTGAAGCAGCAGCACACAGTGGGAAAGCTTCCTGACCAAACAAAATCCAGAGAGTTTACTTCCAGGCCACTTTCATCATTCCAAAGGTTTTACTTACCCGCTTGAGTGAGGTAGCCTACTTGGGTTCCACTTTTTAAGCAGGACCCACTGATCACATGTCAAGGAGGTGGGATCTGCAATACAAATCACAAGGCGCTGCTTATAAGACGTGTTGCATCTTTACATGTAATGGGTACACAATATTAGTCTAAAAAAAAGACAAAACTGAGACACCATCATAATTTTAGGACTAGCTGAACCTGAAATGGGTCATATCTGGTGTGGATATGAGAGCGGACTTAAGTCTGATACTTGTAGACCACAGGTGGCGAACTCAAGGCTCAGAGGCCACATCTTTTTTTTTTTTTTGTGGCACAAATAAAGGCAGCACGGTGGAAAAACTGATTAGCACATCTGCCTCACATTTCTGAGGACCGGGGTTCAAATCCCAGCCCCCCATGTTCTCCCCATGGCTGCATGGCTTTTCTGCGGGCACTCCGCTTTCCTCCCACATCCCAAAAACATGCGTGGTCGGTTGACTGAAGACTCTGAATTGCCCGTAGGTGTGAATGTAAGTGCGAATGGTTGTTTGTTTCTATGTGCCCTGCGACTGGGTGCACCTTGCCTCTCGCCCAACGATAGCTGGGATAGGCTCCAGCACGCCCGCTACCCATTTTTTTAAAATAAAATAAAATAAAATACCTTTGCAATTCACTGCATGGTGTTTTCTCAAGTTATAAGTGAGCTGAAATATCCACGTTTGGGCAGACAGTGCCAGACAAATATTACAATGCATGAAAGCTGTTGTTTTGGGTCGTCTAAATCACAGGTGTCAAACTCAAGGCCCGGGGGCCAAATCTGGCCCGGCAAATCATTTCATGTGGCCTGCGAAGGCAAACCATCTGTGTCAACTTCCATGATTATTGCTCAAATTCTCATACAATAATAACAATAAATAGTAGCGTTGAAACATTGCAAGCATTTTCTGTTTATGGTAACTTGAACAACAGTTGAACAAACTATTATCCTTGACTTCTGATTTCAAAACTAGGTATCCATCAATTTGTATGTAATAATGAGGTGACTAAACATTTATATGGTTTCACAGTCAACGGTCCTCTGAGGGAAACCGTGACTACAATGTGGCCCGTGCCAAAAAAAAAAATAAAAAATAAAAAAAAAATAAAAAATAAAAAAAAAATAAAATAAAATAAAAAGAGTTTGACACACCTGGTCTAAATGCAAACGAGTACCGCGCCGTTGCCTTCACGGTAACGACGACCTTCCCAAAATGGCCACCATTTAGGCACAACAATCAGCCGGGCTGGCTCATCTAGTGTTAATACCGATGCCCGGGAAGCCCAATAGAAGACGAGAAAAGTAAGTCATTACATTATTTACAACAATGAAACATTAAATATGTGTTGCATGGGGCTGTAGTGCTACACCCTGTGAGGGAAGGACAGGACAAACTAGAAGAGGACAAGGTCAGGAGAAGAAGCATGCAGGACAAGGGTCGTGAACCCGACTGTACAACTGAAGTGTGGTGGGATTGGCTATGTAAATGATAAAAGTCGAGAGTATGAGTGAGGGGATACGAAAGCAATTCGCATATTGAACTAGACTTAAACGTAATGTCGCTGAAATCAAACAATAAAATAAACAACGCCCAATCCGGACGTCTCATGCGCGAAATAGTTGATAAATAAGCAATAATTGATAAATGAAAGTAGCGAGCGACATTTTGATCATTGTAACATAGTAAAAGTACCGTTACCGCTAGCTGCCAGAGTGCAAGGAGTACGAAACAGTGACTATGACGACAGCGACCTCCCCACCGAGGAAAAACTCATCGGATCTATACGATTCATGTGAATGGCCTATTTTGAGTTCAAAATGGCAAATTTCGCCAAAAGGCGACTGATTTGCATGTATGGTATAATAATGTGATGAGTTGATTATATTATACATTTATGATTTTTATAGTCAACAAGGCCCTCTACTGGAAATCATAACTACGATGTGGCCAGTGATGAAATAAGAGTCCTGTTGTAGACAGTGCAAAAGTAATGTTGGTAATGTAAAACAGTAGGCAGTACAGATACAATTAGCAGGACTATCAGAGGGAATCCACAAAAAGTGATAGAGAAGCAGATCTGGATCTGTTGGGATGTGGATTTAGGAATTTATTTTCACCGTTTGTTTATGCTCTCTGAATCCAGTAGGAGCCTTCTAAGTAACTGATAAAAAGAAACAAGTACAGCGCTCTATTCTCATTGTACCCACACCCATATTATTTATATCCTGGCCAACTTTAAAGTGCATTTTTATTTGTTGAATAATGTTGTTGTTGTTTTTAAGCCGAAAATGACAAGAAAGTAGCAAATGATGTATTTTAGACGGTAGATACTGTATGATGTACTGTTCAAATGTTTACAATGTGTTTAAAACATAAAAAAAGGAAGTAAAATGAATATATATATATATATTTTTTTTTAACATAACTCTCCCATTTTCACCAATTGCGAGTGGGTCTGGAATGTATCCCTCACAATAAACCATCCCAGGTACACTTACCATTGTCCAAGAGTTTATCTTTGATGGGAGTCTTCAATCTCCTGGCCCTCTGGTAGAACTTCCGACAAGATGAGCATAGGCCTGCTGGTGGTCTTAGTTTTTTGTTGGGAGCTGTGACTTTCAAAGGGGAAGGAGCAGTTGTAGAGCCACATTCCTCATCCAAATAATCTGACCCTCTATCAACCACCTGTGCAATACTGCCCGCTTCAGGCTCCTCCTCTACATGACTGTTGATGATCTGAATTATGTTATGGATGCGATCGTCTTCCTTATTAATGCTGCCATCATCAAATTCCGTCCTCCTCCTCCTCCTCCTCCTCCTCCTCTTAGCCCGAGTCTGGCGTTGGACAGCATCTTCACTTGCGTTGGGACTTTTATCAAGCTTCTTCTCTGAAGCTGTTTTCAACTTGGAGGAGCATCTAGTATTCATGGTGACACTGCAATTCAGGCTGTACACTACTTGGCTGTAACAAAGCAAACATAAGATGTTACCCGGCAACGAAGCCACAATATAGATATTCAACGTTAAAAGTTGAACCTCACCTTTGACAGAAAACCTTCACTTGTTTTGATTTTCTGTATGACTTAAAGCAACGCGATTCATATTCAGTGCTATCTGGAGTCCTGTTGAATTGGGGACGACAAACTTGGAACAAACCCACAATGGAGCAGTCACGATTCAATGAAAACAGCTTCTTCTCCTGACATTTTTAAGGCTGTATATTATTACATATTTGCATCTCGGAAGTTGAATTCACATTCTCATGCATCTCGGCTTGTCTGATGCTAAATACATTCGAAGGCGTAGCTAGCTAAAGAAGGCAAACAAGCGGCGTTCAACTTACCGGATCTCAGGCGGCTCACAGCCTCCGTGTGTTGGCGCTGTCATGAATGGACTCGACATCGAACTTCGAATGTCTAGCCACTTGCGTACCTACTGACATTATGACATATAACTCAACGACTTGTTTGTTTTTTATAATAATAAAAATTTTTTTTTAATAATAATAAAGAAAAAAATATTTCTCATCTTACTTGAACGCATCCAGCTTCCGTTTTACTTCTTTGTCTTCATCTTCTAGTAGTGTTTAATGGCGGTGGACAAGAAACGTTTAGGCGCATTACCGCCACCTACTGGTATGTAAGGGTATGGATCAGCTATGCCTCTTAACCTTACTAACTTTATAAAATACAAATAAAAAAAATAAACTATCCATACTGTACATCCTAATGGCGTTTGACATTTTCCTAATCACTTTCTGTTTAATTATCATTTTATTTATGTCTTACACTTAACACTTAATGACACTTAATTCTTTAGGTGGAAATTCTGTTGCCTTGTTTGCCATTCTATCTACCGTCTCATTTCCCTTAATTCCAATATGCGCTGGTACCCACAGCAAGACAACTATCGAACCCATCATTCGTGGTCTATATATAGGATTTGCTACATTTCTAGTATTATATCTGTTTTGCTTTCTGACTGACTGTATTGTATACTTTTTATTGTTGAACTGGAATCTGGACATATACAGTGGGTACGGAAAGTATTCAGAGGCCCTTACATTTTTCACTCTTTGTTATATTTGCTAAAATCATTTAAGTTCAAAGGTTGGAAAAAAAATTCTGCTGCACTTTACGTTTCTAAGAGCACGGTGGCCTCCATAATCCTTAAATGGAAGACGTTTGGGACGACCAGAACCCTTCCTAGAGCTGGCCGTCCGGCCGAACTGAGCAATCGGGGGAGAAGAGCCTTGGTGAGAGAGGTAAAGAAGAACCCAAAGATCACTGTGGCTGAACTCCAGCGATGCAGTCGGGAGATGGGGGTAAAGTTCTAGACAGTCAACCATCACAGGAGTGGCATCAGAACAACTCCGCGACTGTTCTTGAATGGCCCACCAAGAGCCCTGACTTAAATCCAATTGAGCATCTCTGGAAAGACCTGAAAATGGCTGCCCACAAACGTTCAACATCCGGAGAGGATCTGCAAGGAGGAATGGCAGAGGATCCCCAAATCCAGGTGTGAAGAACCTGTTGCACCATTCCCAAAAAGACTCATGGCTGTATTAGCTCAAAAGGGGGCTTCTACTAAATACCGAGCAAAGGGTCTGAACACTTATGGCTGTGTGATATTTCAGTTTTTCCGTTTTAATAAATCTGCAAACATTTCAACAATTCCAGTTTTTTTTTTCTGTCAATATGGGGTGCTGTGTGTACATTTGAGGGGTGGGGGGTGAACTTATATGATTTTAGCAAATAGCTGCAATATAACAAAGAGTGAAAAATTGAAGGGGGTCTGAAAACTGGGTCCGGTTTGGTGGCCTCAGTATTGCATCTCTGCTTTTTGCAGATGATGTGGTTCGCAGCCGAACTTTATTATAGCCGAATATTAGAATTAATGAAAAGCTATAAAAAAAAATAATAATTGAGCAGCCGGTAGCTAGTATTAACGTCAGCTATTAAAAATGTTATTAATATTTTGAGCAAAAAATGTAACAACAAATATATCAGAGAATCTTTCTAGAGACTTAAGCAAATAACGCCACATGGAAATTTGTTTTTTTTTTTTGGGATGCTCAATTTTTGAATATTAATCGGAGGAAGGTGTGGCTTCCTCCTTTAATTTTTTTCATTACAAACAAAATTAGAGAATTAAATTTCAAAATACGACACAATATATACCCATCTAACGATTTCTTGATGGTGATGACGAATGTTCCTTTTGTAAAAATGAATCTGAAAATATGACTCATTTATTTTATGATTGTCCTTTTATGCTACCTTCTGGAAAGAACTTGAAAAATACATTTGATGCAAAACAAAATGTATGATTACACTTGAAAAAGAAAAATGTTATTACATTTTATGAGTCAAGAGATTAAAAAAAACGGAGTAATATTATTAACTTGTATATTTTGTTAGGTAAGTTTCATATTCACAAATCTAAATTCCTAAAATCAACTCCATTATTCAAATTATTTTTGATTGAAATCAATAATCTCTCGAGTTGATAAATAATCAGAAATGTAAGTTGATGATTGGTATCCATTTAGAACTCTTTACAAATTTAGTCGCAAGGATTTATTTTATTTATCTGTGCATTTGATTTATTATTATTATTTGTGCCTCAATGTATTTATGTTTAGTTTTGTCTGTTGTAATTGAACTGCATTGTTTGACCGGTTGTATATTTCACTCAATATTATATTGACACAGATGTATGTTCATGTATTGATAATACAATGTTGTCAATAAAAATAATAATATATTTTTAAAAAACAACAACAACAAATAAACGGCACCCAATGCGGAAGTCGAAGTCGTAGTCCAGACAGATAGGTCGCGCACCAAATAGTTGCTATATAGCGTGACGACCTTATTAACATATAAGTGTTGTTTGTTGTTTCCTGGTAGTGTGTGTGTGTGCGTGTGTGTTTTTTGTTCCTTTGTAGTGGTTCAATGTGTTTTATATACTTTGTCTTGTGCAACGGGGTTGAAACTTCAGCATTTGTTAATACTCAGCTTGAGGTCCATGTACTAGTACCCTCTTTTGTTCTTATTAGTAAGACAATTCGGCACACTCGTAGAACGATCAGGGTGGACTTGACAGTGTCCTCGCCGTTCTACGAGTGTGCTAAATTGTCTTGTCTGGTGAGAACAAGACATGGACTTAAAGCTGGATATCAAAGATATTGAATAAATGCTCAAACGGCTTGCCTACACCTCCTGTGTACATCTCGGTTCGTTATAGTCACATGGTTAACCGTGCGCATCCACTCGGGAAGTAAATGACTGATTATACAACTCCCTCATCTGTCAGGGAGGACTTTGAACACACACGACGCTGCAGATTTAACAGAGGAATTTCAGCAAGCCAGACACAAGAGGGAGTGGCCTCAGGGAGAATTTCCATTTGCTCGTTTTTTTTCAAGCATGTACTTGTGTGTGTGCTGCCCAGACGGGAAAATACAACAATGACAAGCGTAATAGTGTGGGCGCTTTTGCTGCTGAACATGGCTGATGCTGTGGATAAGACCAGAGGATCTAAAGCAAGTGTCAACGTCGCCGCAGGTCGCACCGGTGCTTCTTACGTGGGGAAACTGCTGGTGATACCCATGGATGGGAGTCATTGGGTGGGTATGAAGGCCATTGCTCAGGAAATGGGTCGGCGCGGACATCAGGTCACCGTTGTGATGCCAGAGATCACCCTACTCATTGGTCCAGGGGAGCACTATGACACTCTGACATACCCTCTTCCGTTTGACAAAGCCTTTGTTGACTTTGTGATGTCCAAGAATGAAGACGTGCTGCAAAAATCTACGCAGCCTTTCATAGAGAGAATCCAGGAAAAATTCTCACAAATACAGAGAATTACAGAATTGCTTCACACCACTGCAGAGAGCCTTCTGTTCAATGCAAGTATTATCTCACATCTGGCTCAGCGGGTAAGTGCCTTTCAATAAAAGCTTCCATCGGGTTTTTGCATGTTTGTATTTGTGAAGTGTCTGCCAACACACTACTCATAAAACGTTAGGGGTACTGGGCTTTCGGGTGACATTTCAGGATGAACCTAAAATGCACTATGACCTCTCCAGGTGACCGTGAATGCACGTGTCCAACCGTTCAAGTTTCACAACTTCTCTTCAGCTTCTAGCAAGGAACTGAACGTCAAAATTGACAACAGGTGTTTGATACTTGTTGTCGTTGTAACTTTCAGGTTGTCCCAGTAGGGGTCACCACAGCTAGTCACTCGCATGATTGGTTTGGCATGAATGGACCAAGACATTTTCGGGTTCAACTCAAGTTGGTATTTCAACATGCTCTTCACATGTGTTGATATCAAGAGGCCCAGACGACACCTAACAATTGATCAACGGTACCCTGCCGTTGCGAGGCTTCAAACAGAATGTTGCGATGATGAGGGAAGTCGCCACTGAGCATACAGTGTCTTCGTTTCATGATTGGCAGGTTGAAACAGAGTGACTGAAAGAGTCACAGAAAGGCATTGAAGTGGACGTCATAGGAAATGTATTGGTCGATTCATGGCTCAAACACCTGCTGGGATTGGGAATTACGCCGTTTGTTAGAGACTATCAAGATGTGCAAAAGTAATACAACATTGAACAGTTCGACGTGTGCATTCAAATGTTTAGAGAAGGTCAAATGAACGTCACCTGTAAAGGTTGTAGTGCCTTTTAGGTTGAAATTTCACTTGAAAATCGGAGTATCGCATTTGTCAACCATATCAAAGTGAAGAAAATTGTGAATGTACAGGTAATGTTTCAGAATTACAGTATATCTAACTGTTAACTCCTTATTCCACAGGGATTTGACGCTGTCCTGACAGACCCCATGGTGCCGACAGGCTCTTTAATAGCCCGCAAATTAGGTGAATGCTCCAGCACTGGGATATGTTCCATCCATCCATTTTCTATAGCGCTTGTCCTTATTAGGGTCGCGGGTGAGCTGTAGCGTATCCGAAGTAACTTTGGGCGAGAGGTGGGGTACACCCTAGGACTGGTCTCTAGCCAATCACGAGGCGCATATAAACAAGCAATCATTCACACTCACATTCACACTTATGGATGATTTAGTCTTCATTGAACCTTAACAGAGAGGAGACAAGAATACACAGAGATGCGGCGTAAGGTGGAGGTAAAGCTGGCAAAGTCCCAAAAATGCATATGATTACTTGTACTTGCATGCCAGTTTGCGGTCGGACAGTAAAGAGGGAGAAAAAATAATCTATGCAGTTTAGCCAGGCAGAGAGAGAGAGAGAGAGAGCAAGGAGGTGCAGAGAAGTATGTTAGAATAATAAAGGACGTGTAGCCGAGCTATAGGTCCATGGTGTGGTGTGCTGTGGGTGTGACAGAGGAGTTTAGGGTGGACGTGAGAGTGCATCAGGGATCAGCTCTGAGCCCCTTTCTGTTTGCAATGGTGACGGATAGGCTGACTGATGACGGTAGAGTGGAACCGCCATGGACCATGGTGTTCCCAGATGATGACAGTGTGATCTACTTTGAGAGAACGGAGCAGGTGAAGGAACATTTAGAAAGGAAAGGAGAGGAAGGAAGAACAGCTGAAGTAAGGCCGAATAATTGTGGATGAAATACATGAAGGCTGGAGGACTTCAAATCCTTGGGTCAACAGTCCAGAGTAATGTTGAGTCAGTATGGAAAGAAGGTGAAGAAAGGAAAAGTGTCAGGTGTGTTATGTGATAGATGGGTCTCTGCTGCTTACAAACAGTGACACTGAAGAGACAACAAGAGTCAGAACTGGGGGTGGCGAGGATGAAGATGTTGAGGTTCTCTTCAAGAGTGACCAGGAAAGAATTATATATGAGTTAATCAGAGGGACAGCCAAGGTTAGATGTTTTGGAGATAAACCAGACTTAAATGGTTTGGCCACATTCAGAAGAGAGATCATGAGTATATTGGTAGAAAGATGATGATGATGGAGCTGCCAGGCCAGAGAACGAGAGGAAGACCTAAGAGATGTCTGCTAGACATATGTAGTGAGGGAAGAGATGAGGGCAGTTGGTGTTAGAGAGGAGGATGCAGGAGATAGGCTTACATGGAAAAGGATGGTGCGCTGTGGCGACCTCTAACAGGACGAGCAAAGTGGAAAATACAATTTCTCGTGACATGCATATTTCTGGAATGCGGGAAGATACCGTATTGGTAATGCAAGCACGGGGAAATGGAATATGGTCTTTATTTTTCCATTTTTCTGCACGAGGGAGCGTTCTCATAAGCATGTTTCCGGTTCACTTTCAGGTATTCCCACAGTTAATTTACTGAGGGGAATTCCGTGTTTTTTGGACATGCAGTCTTCAGGGTGTCCATCGCCGCCTTCATATGTGCCTCGCTTCTTCACTGCCCTCACAGATAAAATGGACTTCAAACAAAGAGTCCTCAACACCTTGGTGAATACTCACATGCATATGCAGACGTGCAAATATGTAAAAATTAATTGTGCACAGAGTGGCTAATTTATTATTATTATCTATAAAGCTTTAAAACGTGTTTCAGATCCAACAGCCCAGAAACTATCAAATAACATACAAAAATATGTGAAAAAAAGAGAATGTCACAACATGTATGTGTTTAACACATTGTGCTAAGAGGTGCTAATCTTAAAAGACTGTCTGCTGCTTTTCATTGATTGCTTATGGTATCTGACTTTTGCTGAAAATTGTCTTCCTTTTCTATAAACTGAAATGAAATGTTACACTCAAGCTTGTTTATCATCCTGTCCCCTACAGGTAAGTGCACTAGAGCCCCTCCTCTGCCGAGTCATCTATTGGCGTTTTGACCGAATTGCCTCCGAGTTCCTGGAAGAGGACGTGGGTGTAGCTGAGGTGCTGTCGGACTCTGCAATCTGGCTGCACAGGTAACATACAGTATGCAGAAGTCAAGAAGTCATACATTCAAGTGTGAGCGACCTGCTTTTTAATCTATTATTCCACCAAGTCTCTAAGGAAGAAGTCTTAGCTCTGGAAGTTGACACAATTGCAGAAAATTCATTAATACCGGTTTCCTTGCCGTACCACCCTTAAAATAGCTCTGGGTTCCCTGTATGCCCCCCCCCCACACTTTGGAAGTCTCTGCCCTAAACATATGTGTTGGAACAGGATTGACTTCACACTGGAGTTCCCACGCCCGTTAATGCCGAACATGGTGCCAGTTGGGGGCATCAACTGCAATGTGAGGACTCCTCTGCCTGAAGTAAGGCCCAAGTGTGTCTATGGGTGACTGTTCCTGTAATGCAGTAACATAAACAAAGTAATGCATAGTCTGTCTATGTCAAAGGATTTGGAGCCCTGGGTGTCAGGAAAGCATGGATTTGTTGTGTTCACACTGGGCACCGCATTGAAAAAAATCCCAAATGAGATAACCAAAGTCTTCCTGGAAGCATTCAGACAGATTCCACAGAAGGTACAGTCATATTTGGTATTGCTTAGTTTTGAATAACATGCCAGAAAGAATACATTTAACAAAGTATATATATATATATATATTTTTTTTTTTTTTTTTGCAGTTGTAATTTGTAGTGCAGCATAGTCAAAATGTCAGTATTTACGTGAAGGATCATAATCTTTGTAGATGTAGAAAATGTTTGATGCAGCTATTTATTCATGTCTGCGCGCTGCTGCCATATTCTGTATAACATCCAGTCAAGATGTGATTGATGTGTAGGCTTCCAAGTTTGAGAGGTTTAATGCAAAGTAGCTCCGTTTGAAGCGGCTCAAAAGTGACAAATGTAATTAGGACTCCCATTTGTTAAGACGCTTAAATCATGCTCTAAGGGCTTAAGAACTTGAGAGGCTACTGAAAGTCAGTGGCTTGACCTAAAAGAGGACTACAGTGTTTTAGGCAAAAATTAAGGCGGCAACTGAAGGTTTTTGCTCCAGACTTCAAGTAAATATTGACTGAATAGTTTCTTCAACTCGTCCATCCATGCATTTTCGGATACCGCTTATCCTCGCCAAGTATTAAAAATCATAGTTATCGTGACATTTGACTTTGAAAATGGAGGTACTCTGCATAAAATGGCTGCAGTTCATCAAATGGTAAATGCCATTTTTGTCAAACCTCTTAATGCTAAAAGTCTCTACCTTTCTCAACGTAATTGTTTTATTTGAAATCAATTGTGTCTGGTGGGAAACTCATAAGCCTTATTATTGTGCAAATATTTTTGTAAGATGTCTCTTTTCCCCGTTTGATGACAAAAAATATGCCTGTCTGGCCATACGTTTGGTTTTCTCCAATAGGTAATATGGAGATATTCTGGGCTTGTTCCTGAAAACACACCAGAAAATGTAAAGATGATGAGCTGGGTCCCCCAAAATGACTTACTCGGTAAATCAACTCCTGCCTAGAACTATGTGATGGCTAAACGGCTATCAATCCATGTTTTCTTATATGGTCCATGTTATGTTTTCTAACAAACTTTTAGCTCATCCTGGAGCTCGGGCCTTCATAACGCATGGTGGCTCACACGGTATCTATGAGGGACTTTGTCATGCCGTTCCCATGGTGATGGTACCGATTGGTGGGGACCAGCCAGACAATGCAGAAAGAATGGCAAGTCGAGGAGTGGGAGTGGTGTTGGATATTTCATCAATCACCGCAGGAGACCTGCTGCAGGGACTGAATGAGGTCATTAATGACACTAGGTACGTTTTTTTTTTTTTTTTTCCCCCCCCCACTCAAATTTGAACACACTGTCTTAAAGGTTTGACGATGAATCCAACTAAATGTCATTTGTCTTAGATACAAAGAAAACATGAAGAGGCTGTCAGCGTTACACAAAGACCGCCCTGTTGACCCACTGGACCTCTCGGTGTACTGGACCGAGTTTGTGATGCGGCATAAAGGGGCCAAGCATCTTCAAGCAGCTGTTCGTGACCTCAACTGGTTCCAGTACTTCTGTCTGGACGTAATAGCGCTACTTGCTACAATTGTACTGTTTTTTATGATCTTGACAGTTAAATGTTTGAAGTTATGCTGTCAGAAACCGAGCACAAAGAGGAAGCAAGACTAGATTAGCACCTGTAATATCTGGTTAATGAATAAAACAAAAACAAAAACTATGCAAGGGGAGCTGCACATTCATGTGTAGAAACAGTAAATGAAGCCAGGTGGTGATTAAAGAGACATTTAATGAATGCAAATTCATTTAATGAATGCAAATTCAGAATAACATTAGAATCAATGGGTTTAACCGGGGGATACGAGTACGGCCGATGATGTGCATTAGTGGGAACCCTTCTTTGGTGGGAACAGGGCGTACTCAACAGCCAGAGCAACGGTAAAGGCAGCAAAGCCCCACTTGAATCCTCTCAGTAGCACATCGGACAGAGTTACAGCACGTGCGAAGCCACCCGAGTACCTCCATGCCTCGTTACTAAACAAAGAGAGAGACAGGAGCGGAGTAAACAATCACAACACGAACAAATGTGTCACAAGTACTGCAAAAAACTCAGCTCTATAGAAATGCTCACCGGGCCCACGGGTCCTTGAGGCCCCTGGCCGCCAACCTTTGCTGTGTGAATTCCAGTGGCGTGCCCTCTACCTTCCACTGCCGCCAGTCTGGCATGGACAACTTGCTGTGGCCGTGGTCACCTCCCATACTGATGAGTGCATAAATATACTCGACACATATCCTTCAAAGTACAGTGACCAAATGTTCTGTTTTGGAAACAGTTTTGCTTACTTGTGGTGTTTATGAAAATGGAACTGAATTAAATATACATATTTTAGTAAGGCTCGACACTGGATTTCAGCATTATCGCTCCCACCCTTGTTTTTGATCATGGGCAATACATTTACAAAAGATACCTTGATGGAAAAATATTTATATTGGACTGACTCACGATTATCCCTAAAGGAGATTTCGATTCATACTCTGCTGTAGACACTACTCTTACTACACTAATTTAGGGATATTTAGCCTTTGGTTGACATTTCAGATTGAACCTGAACTGCACTATAACCTTAACAGGTGAATTTAATTTGAACTTTTCCACACTTTTGAATGCACATGTCCAACTGTTACGGAAGCGTATTGCATTCACTTGGATTAAAAAACAAAACAAAAAAACTCCTGTTTTTCTTACTATTTTTCGGATTAATTTCTTTCCACCTGTTTTTCTGACTAATTTTTTTCTGAGTTATCGGGACACATCAACCTGCGAACTGCAAGTGACTCTTTGCGGACTCACTAATGGCGGATTACTGCTCGCACACCTTCAACCTGCCCATACACGTTTACCTTACCGGTTCAATTAAGGTGCCTGCGTAATGTCGACAAACTAATAACAACAAAAGATTAACAAAGCGGCAGGCCCGAACCATGTGTCCCCATCCTGCCTCAAAGTCTGCGCGGACCAGCTCGCTCCAGTCTTCACTCAGATCTTCAATAGATCTCTGGAACTGTGCAAAGTTCCATCCTGTTTCAAACGCTCCGCCATCATTCCAGTCCCCAAGAAACGAACGACTGCACCTCAGCGCACCAGACTGTCAAACTCCTGAAGTTTGCAGATGACATCACGGTCATCGGCCTCAGCAAGGACGGTGACGAGTCTGCATATCGACAAGAAGCCGAGCGGCTGGAGCTGTGGTGCGGCCGACACAACCTGGAGCTGAACACGCTCAAGACGGTAGAGATGATCGTGGACTTCAGGAGGCATCCTTCGCCACAGCTGCCCCTCACGTTGTCCAGCTGCCTTGTGTCAACCGTCGAGACCTTCAAGTTCCTCGGAATTACAGTCTATCAGGACCTGAAGTGGGCGACCAACATCAACTCCGTCCTCAAAAAGGCCCAGCAGAGGATGTACTTCTTGCGGCTTCTGAAAAAGCACGGCCTGCCACCGGAGCTGCTGAGACAGTTCTACACAGCGGTCATCGAATCAGTCCAGTTCTTCCATCACAGTCTGGTTTTGGTGCTGCTACAAAAAAGGACAAAGCTCCTTCCCTCAGGTAGGCGCTACCGATCAACGCAAACTAGAACTAGTAGACATTCCAACAGCTTCTTCCCTCTTGCGATCCACTTCTTAAACACCTGACCTACAATTCCATTACAACATGCTGGCAGTTTTTTGACTTGAGTTCGTTGTCACATTTCTGTGGGGCCAATTATGTATTACTCGTGCACTCACTGTAGTTGTCTCGCCATGCTGCACTATTTGCATATACTGGCCACTCATGCCAGAGTAGCATCTGCTCCATTTGCACACTGATTGAGGAGTATCTGTAACATTTGCACAACCAACGTTGTCCCAGATTATCGCACTACTCGTCACTTTAAACCGCATACACTCCTTGAAGTCTCGCCGCCCTTTGCACAATGGTCATTGCACCGGACTATTGCAATATTAGTCATTCGAACTGCTCTAAGTGCTAGAGGACTCGGCATCTTTTTGCACAATTGTCAAAAAAATAAAAAAATAAAATGTACCGGCATTACCAGATAACTAGCAACCCATAACTGCTCAGTGACTGTTTTTTTTTTTTTGTCAATGTCTTTCTGTCTCTAAGTGTTCTGTAAATTGACTGTCTGTTGTCGTACTAGAGCGGCTCCAACTACCGGAGACAAATTCCTTGTGTGTTTTTGGGACATACTTGGCAAATAAAGATGATTCAGATACAGATACCATCTATGTGACTCAAAGACAGGAATATCTCCCAGTGTCTTAAACCCATATCAAAATAAAACTTGATCAAACTGAATAAGCCGGTTATGTTGCTTACTACGGATTCCGCAAAGAGTCACCTGCAGTTCGCAGGTTCTCGCGTGAGTTCGATGTGTCCCGATAACTCAGAAAAAAATTAGTCAGGAAAAACAGATGGAAAAAACATTGTCAGAAAAACAGAAAAAAAGTCAGAAATACAGGTGGGGAAAAAATCAGTCAGAAAAACAGAAAAAAAAAAAGTCAGAAAAACAAAGCCCTCAAAAAAATTACTCAGAAAAACAAGATTTATTTTTTTTAATCCAATTGAACGCAATACGCTTCCGTAAACTGTAGCATATTTCGCTACTTTTTTTTTTTTTTTTGCACAACTTGCTGTTTTCTAACAAGGACCTGAATGGTAAAATTCACGATAGGTGTTTGATCCATGAATGGACCAATACATTTCCGGGAGCCTCCACTTTCTGTAACTCTTCCAGTCTCGCGTTGAAACCTGCTGATGGCACGCTGTGATACTTTTAAGATCAGTGGCAACTTCCTTGAGAAAACATGCTGAGCTCAACGCTTGGCTTTCAATACTAAAAGTGAACATTTGCTCAAGCTAACATTGCATGCTATTAGTTAGCACTAACTCTAACAATATTCTGGGGTACTCAAAAAGTTTATCCGTAAACCACTGATGTTACCCCATGTCGACAACAATAAACCAAGGCGAGTTTATCAGAAATGTAAGTTTGTAATGAAAACTGTACCTGGATCCTCCTGTGTTGTGACCTCTGCTTCTGCGCTGTTACGACAGTTGGTACTGCTGTATGGCAGAAGTACGGCAAGTGGTTTGGGACGAAAAACGAAAAACGAAAAAAAAAAAAAAAAAAAAAAGACGACGGATAACAAGGAACATACAGGATTTAATTGTCATATGAAACCTAATTATTGAACTGTCGAGTGACAAGACAACGTCTCAGAATTAAAATTGATTCGGATTATTAGTCGTCTGTCACCTAATAAAAGTGTATATAACTAACTGTAATGAGTAGACTGTTTAATTATATTATACACATTTGTTTTTTCAGGCACGTGACAACATTAATGACATTTAATTAACATGTATAACATGCACATTATCATACTCATTGTACCATACAATTAGTTATTCAATGTTTTCAGTATATAACAAGAAATTACACTATTTTATTTTCAAAGCATATCTGTTTCCTGTCTAAATCAGACAGCATTATATTTGTTGTTTTTGTGCTGTCAGTGTGGGACGAATTAATCAGAGCTTGCTCCGGGGGTTGAGTAGGTCCTTTAGCGCATCCAGGTTCTCCCCCTCTGGACCTTTGGGCCACGCACTATGATCTAGACGCACACACATACGCAGTCAATAAAGTAAAGCGCAACTGCAAATATGGCAAAACCTAGTGTGGAAGCATGCTGTGGCCAAATTCAACATACTGGGTATCTCCCACATGGAGTGGTACAGACTCTGTCCTGCATCGACCTTCAGCGTGGCTCCAGAGATGTAAGAGGCGGCCGGAGAGAGCAGGAAACAAACTGCAGAAGAGATCTGACCACACAAACAAAATTAGAGGAAAAGAGCAATGCAAATGACTGCATTTCGGATATACCGTATGTCAAAGATTACACAAAAGACCAGCGACTACTTGGTCGAGATGTTCAGAAGATAGTGGATTACCGTATTTCCACAAATATTGGCCACAGTGCCCCAATTAATCATTGGGTGTGTTGTCCACTCATATACGATGCCTCCTTTTTCTTTCTCACCAAAAAAGTAGTAGGTAGTAGGGGTGCCTCGCCAGAAGGCAGACAGAAACACGATAAATATTTATTCACAACTAAGTACTGTCTAAAACTTCGCACACAGTCTATGTATTACAATGTAAAATATAAATCCATCTATTTTCTATATCACTTAGTCTCATTCGGGTCATGTGTGATCCAGAACCCATCCCAGATGACTTTAGACTAGGGGCAGGTCACATTCAACCTGGACTGGTTGCCAGACAACCGCGGGGCACATATAGACAAAACAATCATACACTGAACAGGTGACGCAAATCACCACCGGCCTTCCCTATTGTAAAATGTATTATTCTAATTAATAAACATTATTTGAGGGGAAAAAAAATAAAAATAAATCACACCTGATGAACACCTTATCCCTAATAGGAAAGCTGGTACTTTCTGGAGACAAGTAAATAAAGGCCCTGGCCAATACATGGGGAAATACGGTAATGTGAATCCCAATTGTTATGCTCGTCTTTGTGACAACCATTAAGCAATGCAGCAGATCTTCAATTCTACAGCAGTCAAAAGAACCCATGCGTATTCAAGATTTGGTATTTGTGAATTCACCTATTCAAGTTTTTTTGGGGGGTTTTTTTATTCGCCGTTTTTGTGCTCAGGCCCCATTTTGCGGCATATCAGAATCAGAGTTCACAGATTTCTGCGATTCGCAGCAGGGTTCAGCTCCCATCTCCCGTGAACAGTGGAGGAACATTGTATACTGTGCATCAGCATCATGAGTGTTATGGTATCTTTAAATTGTCACAAATCACACCTCTTCTGGTAGTCCCAATCTCTTTGCGGGACTAAAGGGGACAGACATCTTGAAAAGGGTTGGTCCAAGCTCCTTATAGTTCTCCATTGCCGTTTTAGAAAAAATGGTGCCCTGCAGCCAAATGAATACCAACTTGAAACAACCACATTATCAGCCATGTAAGAACTACAACAACACAAGAGTTGTGCATACTGGGGCAACAGCGTTGACCCGGACACCCGAGGCAGCCCACTCAACGGCCAGGCTCTTTGTTACGTTATCCACCGCTGCCCTGGCTGCACCTGTGTGACTGTCAGAGAGACAAGGGCTGTGTTCGGAATCATTCACTCATTCGTTTTTATCTACAGTTCCAGTGGAATAGATGCTGTAGTTCACTCATCAGTCAAAAAAAAAATAGACACTTCTTGGGCGCACCGTTAATTAATTATTGTCATTGCTGAAGCATAAATACAATGTACCGGATCAATGTCAGCCGGTGGACCTTCCGCAATAAATAATAAATTATAACATATTGTTTTAAGATGAGTGTATTCAAAAAAAAAAAGATAGAACTATAAAAAAAAACTATATAGTAGATGGGAGTGATTCCGAACACAGCCAAGGGCTTCGTCAGAGTTTTGGAGTAGTCTACTGTTAAAGGGTGATTGCTACTTACGCCATGCCCGGAAAGCCTTTCCACATGTCTGCAATGATGTTAACGATCACACCTCCATGTTGCTTCATCCATGTAGTGTACACTGTGCAGTGCGATTGTGAACACAGTTATGTACATATTATCCTCAAACAGGGATCATACATGTGAGTAGAGGTAAATGTCTCACCTTCCTTGCAACAGTGGAAGGTGCCAGTCAAGTTTGTGTCGATCACAGCTTTCCATCCTTTAGAAGACATGTGCTCAGCTGGACTGCTGAACTGACCACCACCGTTGTTCACCAGAAAATCTATGCGACCATACTGCTTCAGCACGGAAGATACAAGAGCCTTCACCTGGGGTGGAAGTACACAACCATTGTGCTTCACTCATCACAACATGAATTACATCGCCGTCTCCAGGGTTAAAGGAGTGTGCACCTCATCCTCGTTGCGGATGTTGCAAGGTAGAGGAGTGACACATGCAGGGCTGGAAGCTGGAATTTTTTGTCTCATCTCTTGGGCAGCCCCCTCCAACCTCACCGCTTTCCTGCTGGAAATCACCACACTGCAACCTGAGGGCAAGTTTGGGAGTGATGGTCGATCGAGAGGCTTCAATCATTCATATTTGCTTGCATAATGTCATTACAATTTGAGAACAGTATTTACAAAAACGGGCAGCAAGGTGAAACATCGGCCTTCCTGTGGAGAGTTTGCTTCCGAGGGGGTTTCTCTCCATAGTTGTGATTCATTTGAATATGACTGACTGACTTTTTCTATACGTGCCCTGCGATTGGCTGGCGACCAGTACAGGGTGTCCCCCTCTATCTCAGCTGGGATAGGGTCCAACTCATACACAGCCCTAATAAGGACAAGTCATCCAGAAAATTTATGGATGGATGTTTACAGAAGTAACTAACACGCTTCTATGTTACTGGTCAATAACTACTGATATTGCATTAACTACACAGAGGACAGTTTACATTGTGTTAGTTACAGCCAGAACAACGTCAACATTTGAGTGGTCAATGCTGTAAATACTAAACAATGCTGTGATGTGTTGTCCTTAAAATCATGGTGAAAAGTTACCCAGCGTACAGAACAAGTTGGTCGACTTTCTGTAGTTCAGAGAAAGTCCGTCAACCTTTCTTTTAACAAGTTGTATAGTTGAAACAAAGAAAAAAAAAAAAAAGGAGTCAAAACTAAATGACTCACCCAATTCAACGAGTTCAACAGATATTGCTTTCCCAATACCAGTCGCTCCACCGGTCACTATTGCAACTTTATGGTTGAACAAGCCCGGTCGGAAAACACTGTGCGCCGCCATGTTTGTTTCAAAATTTTCCTGGGGAGCCTACCTGCGCCACCTGCTGACGTTTAGCAATACTGCAGTCATTCAGGACTTCGACCTGTCCTACGATCGACAACTTGCGTACCAGCTCAAGGTTATGTAGGATTTATGCAACGCAATTTTTGCTGTGCCGTTTTAAAAGTACAGCATTTATAAAACGCCCACTTACAGAAATCTGTCCAGTCTGACTAAGCTTTATATCTCGCAAATGAACACAAAACAAATGTACGCACTGATCAAACTTCAGCCATGTCCCAAAAACAGAATGGCTGAAAATGCGAAGCCAGTGTGTGAACTGACCATTTAGAATTTTTGCTTCGAATGAAAGCCAAGATCAAGAACATCCAACACGGTTATCTACCATTGTTGTTGGAAGCGTTAGCACACGGAACTGGGACTATGCCGCCATCGTCTCAGGAAAGAGCCTTTCCAAATGTGTTCACTCTGGGGCCCAGTTTAAAAAAAAATAAAAACATTATGAATTGTATTTGGACTTTCAAAATGTCAGCTGTATGTGGTCAAAATGGAGAAACAATGAAAATAAACCTCTGCAGAGACACTAAAACTTGTTTCCGTCGGGACAGGGTCAATGTTTGCCTTAATTCCATTGGTGCTTAACTGACAAGTCTTTTTTGCTGCATGCTTTCATTCATAATGAAAAACAAGGACACGGAATTCCACTCCAGACAGCGTTTATTGTTGGATGTTGAGGCCAAGTCCAGGATGGTTCAATTTATGAAAAAAGTCCCAAATCCTCCAGTGAGCATCTCACTCGTTTACTGGTCCTTCAACTCCTTCAGCCTCCTGATCGCTGACTTGACTGTGACGGCAGAAGTTGTGCTGTTGGGGGAACCAAAGGTTGAAACTTTTGCAAATGCAGCAAACATCTGGAGTCACAAAGTTTCTGTCCATCAGATTTACAACAAATTACAGAAAATAAGTAACATGATTTTCAATGTACAATATCAAACCTTGAACATTGTCATCCATGCCCATTTTTCTCTTCAAGATACAACAGTAAAATGCAATTCATACATTTGGGATGACACTTTCGCAACCTCAAATGCAAAATTGTACACATGGCATACCATTGACTAAACTGTCCCTTCACTACTTGGTCAGATTTCTGCAAACAAGTGCGCACAGCTGTCCACACACACACACACACACACACACACGCACGCACGCACGCCATATTAATCGAAAATGTACACAATCATTGCTTTTGGATTTCTGTTTATTCTTACACGTAACGTACCCAACTGTGTCCACCATGTTGGTGGTTGCGATCGGGAGGGTTCTCTATTCAAACACTCGAGCAACGCAATGTGTCAACCTCCACGATGGCAGTGCGTGACATCCTGGGAAAACTATCTATATTGACTAATGAGTGATTAGTAGTGGCGTTCTGATCGATCGCCCACCGATCACGATTGGCCGATTCCCGAGGAAAACGTGATCGGCGCTCGTCTGTCAATGCCTTTCATTGATGATCACAAAAACCGATCACCCACGGCTTGTTCTTTGCAGCCTGCAGAGAATGTGTGCAGTGTAGCTCTAGGCTGGGCAATTAATCCAAATTTGAGCATGCTTTAAACTATTTTTATCGACACCCCCTATTAAAGTATTAAACTAAACGCACAAAAATAATTACCCTCATTTTACATTTAAATACAAAACATCGTTTTAGAAATTGCCCGCTTATGCTAATTCCAAGTCAATGGAAAACCCTATTGACGGGCTAGCTAACATTAATTAACATTTGATCACAGGAGGGATTTACCTTCAAATACTGAATATTCACACACAAACGCCATAGTGACACATACAGAGGTCATCTAACAAAGCTCATGCAATATGTTTGTGATTCAGGGAAACTGGTTTTAAAGCACAAATGATGACCTTAGAGGAGAAACCAAAGACTAAAACTTGAATTATCTATTCTCCCAACTTCCCACGTGCTTCCGTGATAACTTTATTACAAGCGAAAGCCGTGTACAGTATGTGGTTTGAAAGCGCAGGTCACAAGATCAACTACTACAACAACCCGGAGCCATAGTCAAGATTTTGGAATAGCTTAAACGAAACAGATGCGGGTGGTAGCGGTCCCTGAGCACATTCTGTGAGCTACAGAGCAACTTACTTGTACGTCCACGCTCCTCCAGCCACCGTTTTCATGCAGGATCCGCAGTGCCAGATACCCACTGCCCTTCTCTTCATCTTGGTCTTCATAAAGCATAGGGAAGGGGGGGGGGGAACAATTATAATTCAACCAAGGCCAGTCCAACATCCTTGGAATGATGCAAGTAGCCACAGTACTGTGCATCATTTCTTTTATGAAGCCATATGGAATACCTCACCTTGCCACAGAATGAGCAGGTGTATTTAGCGTGCTGGGAGATCTCAATTTTCTTCACCATCTTCCTCAGCGATGCGCCATAACGCGTGCCGTATTTACCAACGATTCCCACCTTCTTGGTGCGCTTGGCCTGGAGGAGGAATGCATTGAATTAGTTTAAAGTTGCAATATGACAGCATGTTAAGATACAAAGACACACACACACACTCGTGTGGCAACAACTGCAATACGCATGGAGTGTTGCTTCTGGCGCATAATGTCCTACATAGCACAGTTAACCTCACTTTTAACAGCCCCGGCGTTTACACACCGAGGACCATGTTTTGTGTTTAATCGCAACACAAATAAACTGATTAATAACAATAAAACATACAACATATAGAACCGGACTGAGGGTGGTGTTTAGAGAGACACGTCGTGCTAATTTAGCCTCCGCGCCGGCTACTGTGGCGGTTTAGCATTCGAGGCAGCCATTTGTAATGCAGGCCACGGAAACATCGTTTATGTGTCAATGGTGGTTTAAGCTGACAAAACGTAGCATGGCACATTACGGTGTAGAGTGTCGGGGAGCCTTCGGACATACTTTGAGGTGATACTGACCGGCGAAAAACATTAGATCGACACGGATTTGGAAAGGGACATTTTGAGCTCACCATGGTTTCAGTGGAGACGTCGTTCCAAAGAGGAAGTACGTACCGCGCATGCGCGATACACCAGCTTCTGAACGCCGCAGTGTGGGAATGGTTGTGTTTTTAAACACCAACACAGCGCAGGTTTCAAGAAATACAATTGATGACGCTTTTACATATTTGCATTCAATTTGAAATGCCATATACAATATTATATATATATATATTTAAATATTTTTTCATTCCGTAACGAAGGACGCTGAAGTCGACGTGCGCGTGCGCATTCGTGCGTAAAGGACGTTAGCGTCCATTGCGCTGCCTTGAAATGTTTGTCCGTTTCTTGTTAACAAACTATTCGCGTTAATGGGACGCGTTGTTCAACTACATACGCGGGTGAGTCTGTCTGCGATGAGGCTAACACGTAAACGGGTTCTTACCGAGGCCAAGGCCTCCCACTTGGAAAACGTAAGGAAACTGAACTGCTGGTGAGTGATCTTATTTTGATCAAACATGCCAGAAATGCTTGTCGAGTTAGTTTAAAATCAGCTTACCTTTGTTCTTACAGGGGGTGTCAACTCACTGATGTGAGTACAAACGGCTCATTTGGTCTCAGATTTACTCCTTTGCGCTTTCCGCTTCATAACTTAATTGCGATACATTGACCTAATGGTGTAATTTTCATATCCCCCTCCAGGTTTCCATTTTATCCCAGATGCCAAACATCGAAGTGCTGACACTAAGGTTGGTTCCACCGATTTTCCTGACACAACACAACCACATCACATCACATGGGTTTAGAATGTGAACTCCATTGTGGTGCCCCTGTCCAGTGTCAACAGCATCTCATCTCTCTCTCCTCTGGCTGGATGCTTGTCTCTGTGTGAGCTCTACTTGAGAAGGAACATGATCGCCTCACTCTCAGAACTCTGTTATTTGCGTCCGATGGCACGTCTCCGAATATTGTGGTTGGCTGACAACCCTTGTTGTGGAGATGACTGCGGTCGGTATCGCCTGACAGTCCTGCGTTGCCTACCGCGGCTGCAGAAGCTGGACAACCGAGGTCAATAGAGCGAGTCATTATCAAAGTGATTACATTGCACATAACTTGTGTTCTCACATTTCTAAGTTCGCGCCGTATGCGTGTACAGTAGTGACCGAGGACGAGATCACGTTAGCCCACTTGGAGGGCGAGGAGATGGGCACACCACCAAACGCAGGCCGTCACCAGCTTTCCACCAATGGACTTACCGATGCAGAGAAAGAGAATAACTCTCTCGGCCACAAGACGGAGGACACCAAGTAAGCTTTGTGGGGTGTCGTAATTCACCACCAAATGAAGCAACCAGGAAAAAAAAAAACACGCCCTGTCTTTATTTTTGCTTACAGTAATATCAGTGAGGAGTTGCGGAGCAAGCCCATGTCAAGAGACAAGTTCCCATCTCTTCATTCTCAGTCAACCGGATCATCTATGAAAAAGGTCACCTTTTTTTTTTTTTTTTTTAAAGCAACACTAATATCAAATGTCATCTTTTGATATTTGTCAAATAACCTAAATATGTACTTGTAGACCCACACTCTTGATGCAGTGCTGCTGCTTCTGAGGGACTTGGATCACGAGGAGCTCCGCGTTGTGCACACGGAGACGCAGAACCGACTCAGGACTTGCACAGCGGACTCATTAGAAATGCTGCGAGAGTCACAACCGTCGAAATCTGCTGACATCCAACACTGAAATAATTCGAGCACGTATTGACTATATATTGACTACTTGCAATTAACTGTTTTCTGACTCGATGGTCATTAATACGCAAACCCTTTCTCCGTTTTGCACTATTGCACGCGTTTACACATTTCAAATATCCTCACTCAGCGGTCTACTAACCAAATGATGGCTTTCGTTTGTCATATCACGAATGCTTGCCTTACAAGAACAACATGTATAACATTAAAGGTCAATCTATTTCTGGAATTAAAGTCATTAATTGCAATGCATTCACATTGTTGATTTTATTAATGCTGCTCTTAGCACACCATGCATACTTTCTGTGAATAACAAGGGAAGAATGGGGCAAACAGTCAATCATTTTGACCAGCAATAAGTCATTTGACTGTATTAAATTGCTATGGACTGAGGGGTATGTAACTGATATTTGACACGCCGTTTTTTTTTGTGAGCTGAAAGAATTCAATTTAGTGATCTTTTCAGTCACCCTCCTCATTCTCCAAGTAGTCCAATAGTGTGTTTGCATTCACGGCGACCGTCAGGTACTCCACGCCATCTGCACCCTGGACAATCAAATAAATAGCTGTTAACATGACTTGCTTGCCTCTTCAATGAAAATAGAAAAATAGTGGGCAAATACAGTGGAAGCTCTAAATTTGAATACTAAAATTATTTTTTTTAAGAATCATCATTTGGAATTTGATCCCAATTTTCTTTGAAAGTACAAGGGGAAAAAAATACTAAAGTCACAAAACGGAATTCAAACTGACACCACAATGCGCAATTTTCGCTCAGTGAGCATCTAAAGGAGTAAGTGCACAACTTATTGGCCTTTTTGTGTTGCGATACCTTGTATTGATGCCATCACAGAATGATACCAGTGACGGCAAAGAGGAAAAGTGTGATGACAAACAACTAGAAATGGAACTTAATTACAGAATAGTAGCGTAGCAACGACAGTGTGACTATTACCTGGCTGCTCAGTCCAACATGGCAAAAGCGACTAAGTTGTCATTAATGAAAGAAGCGTACGAGGCGGCTTTATTTCTGTAGATGGCGCAAAAACTGCTGTCTCTTGATACACTTTCGGACTTTACCTTGCGTGTCCGGATCAGTTTGTGGTCTCTGAACTCGGTCAGTTGAGTCCTCAGAGTGAGGTCAGAGTTCACCAAGAACGACTCGCGACAACGCTGGTAAAAATCGTGGAATGACAATCCTGCACCAAAACAAAAAAATATCAGAAAATCTTCAAGGGGACCCATTTCACCAAACCAACTTTTTCTTGTATTTGTGATGTAATATTGTCTCTATGGCGTCTCAATAAAATGTGAAATATGAATTAAAATCGCCCATATATTCAGAGTCCCAGACATTTTTCTGCCCAAATGATTGAAATCAGGTCATTTGAATTTCTTGAGCTTATCTACGTCACTAGCGAAGATCTCCATCAACTCCCGAGCTAGCGCTGTCAACATAACAAAAATGTGTGCTCTCGCAAGTGGGTCTTCTACACGGAGGCAATCAATCAGAGGAAACGGGGCGGTCTTAGCCGAATATGGATAAAGCGTGTACAAAATTGGGTCAAACAGAAGTAGCTGTCAGAGGGGCTTTTTCTGTACACTCGTATGTGTTTTTTTAAAATGAAACAGACACTTTTATACGAAGTCCACGTTAGAGTCACACTGTGGAGGTCGAAAACGCCAAAATACGGGACCTGTAAAAAGGAGCTTCTGAAACACTGAATATGCGTGTACCTGTGTATGAAGGATTGTCTTTGTTTTCCAGCTGAAATTTCACCAGCAGTTTGAAAATTCCTCTGCAATAAAGGAATGACTATTAAGAGCTTCCAAACAGGTTTTACACAGAACTATAATGAAGGTGCGAAAGGTACCGTGCATTTGGGGTCAAGCTGCGGAGAACGTGTGTAAGGGAAGACAGAGCCAGAGCCGCCGTTTGTTGCACCAGCAGAGAGTTTTCATACGATGTCTCCTCTGTGTAGTGCTTAAATGTCACACATTCCCACCACAACCAGTTAAACTGGCTCTGTTTAAACTGGTCCCACACTGAGAATATAGAGAAAACATCCGTAAACTGGACAGGCTGTAAAAGAATTGGTCGACCAAATAGTCCATACTAACCAAGAGGAGCGTTAATGTGGTCAATAGTTGCCACCAAGTGAAGGTTGGGCAGGGATGCCAGCTGCCCCAGGGCACTCTGGGTCTTCTCTCCTCGCAGCATCGGTCCATCAATATTATTGATCAACACATAGACATGAAGAGTTGGTCCTGTGTCAAGCAGACACATTAAACACAAACTTCAACAAACATTTAGATGAACCCGAATGAGATGAGACAAATGTACTCACTGTCTTTAAGGGTTTGGGAGATGTACTGGATCTGGTCACAGGGTGTTCGGAAACTCCCGTGGTGCTCAAGAACCTCACATGTTAAAGTGTTCAAGATCTGCAATCACAGTGTAGTACCATACTTTGAAAGACAGCATCAATCCCTCATGCGTCATTATAAAAACATTGTTCAATAGTGGACATTTATCATTTAGATTTTGCTTTCCCTTTCCAATATTAAAGAATTTCTGACTTTATACACACCGATTTCAGTGTGATGGAGGGGAAGAAGCCATTAACCACCAGGTGAATCTCTTGAGACAAGTGAGAAAAACGAAATTCCTCCAGCAGATCTTTCTTGCTGCCCAAACCGTAGAGCAGGACACTAAATCCCAACCTTTAGACAAGCACGCTCAACATTTTATTCTGTTGAAAATGCAATAACCACACTATAAACATGCTTACTTACTGTAACTGTAGCATCCATTTGCTAAAGTGCTTTTTGTGTTTGTTGTTGAGGTTGTGCATCTCTCTAGCGCAGCAGGGTGGTTTTCCTTCTAAAAGCTGAATAAGGGTTTCCTGCAAGCCACGTGAAGAGTTGCTTTATATGGATAGCAACGAGTTCATGGCAAATAACACATCTTATATATACGCACCCTGTCCAATTTAGGGGCGTGTAAACGATCAAGCGTGCGGTCTGACGTTAAGACTTTGGAGCTGCCATGGGCCTCAAAATACTCCTCGACCAAGGTGGGCTGGTTGGCAGGTTCATGAGCGTTCTTGCTCTTTTTGGCGGGGGTCTTGTAGAGCGCTGCGGATAAACCTTTACTCGGTGTTCTTGGGGTCTCGTTCTTTCCGCCGTCTTTCTTTACTTTCTGTTCTTCGTCCACCGCGACGTCATCCTCATCCTCTTCGTCCCCAGAGTCGGAGGGTGAATACTCGCTGTCTGATCGGAGGCTGGGTGCTGACCATTGGCGTCAAGGTTACATACATATTTTAGGTATTGCATAGCAAAAATGATGTACAGTACAGTGGTACCTACGTGTACAAATTTGTTAATTTGAAGGAGAGAGAAAAAAAAAAAAAAAAAAAAAAAAAAAAAGCACACAATAGTATTGCACTGTGAACAAAAATAGAAAATGTAATAAAACTAAATAGAATCTAAAGTATTAGACTCATTTGCAATTTTTTTCCCCTTAAATTTTCTCTCTACTTAATCTTTTTTTTTTTTTTTTTTTGCCTTTTAGGCCAAGCTTGATCACATTATTCCATGATTTATTACACTTACTTGGCATTCTCTTCCTCAGCCTGTGGGGCGTCGTGGAGACAAACTGCACCCTTTTGCGCTGTCAGAAAAGAAGCAAGTGACAGAATGGTCCCAATCGTGAGCCGTGTATGAAATGACGGAGGGAAACGAGAGCAAGGCTCACCCGCTGGGGTGTTTGTTTTTGTTTGTCTGCACGGAGAAAAAGATGGCACTCGTTGGCGTTTGGAAAAGCGTAACGTGTCTAAGCGAGGAGGTGTCGGACTTACTGCGGCCTGTCCGATTGGGAGTGGAGGGCTCGATGTTGGGAGTTGTGCTGAAGCTCACACTTTTCCCCGGGGTCTGTGCCAGCTCACTGGCTATGTACAGTATAACAAACATCACGTGTGTAAAGGGTCATTTTCACGTACTTTGATCAATAATGGCAAAAGCACACCAAAAATAATAAAAGATCCCGCGCCTTGGTTTTCTATGGGTAAATGTTTCCCAAGCTGAAACAGCGACGCTTAAAGTCTTATTTTCAAAACGTTAATGATGATTTCAAATTGTAGGCATTCATAATCCTTACTGGCGGAGCAAAGTGGTTATGGCTGTGTGATATTTCAGTTTTTCTTTTTTAAATCTGCAAAAATTTCCATTTAAGTGAAGACTTTAAATTGCCCGCAGGTGTGAAGGTGAGTGCGAATGGTCGTTTATGCACTATGTAAGTGTATGTTAAAGAGATAAAACATTTGACGTTTGCAAGGAAGTGGTCATTAGGCGCTATAAGAAATTGGTTAATTTATCACTTGGAGTAAATTCATGCAGTACACACTTGTCTCCTTGCCGCTCTTTCATTTAGATTTACAAGGAGGATTACTTGTGTCACTTTCCATCATTTTACAGGCAAAAGTGTGACAAAAAGGAGGCGCAATGAACTCACCGGTCTGCGCCATGCTGCGGCCCCGTTTGGTTTTCTGAAAAGTGAAAATGGATGCTCCTGCAACTCTGGACATACCATCGTCATCTTCAGCAAGTGGAAGAGAAATTTAATAAATAAATAAATAAATAAAATAAAAAAGTAAAAAGGTACGAAAGAAAGCAATCAAATACATCCATTTGGCAGAGTAACAGCTCCGAACTTAATCTGGACGATTTGACATATTCTATGCCGTTTATTCTCATTAGGGTCACAGATGATGATAATAACAACAATAATAATAGTTATTATTATTATACACCATATAATATATATGCAGTGGCACTGTGGGTGACCGGTTAGCACATCTGCCTCACAGTTCTGAGGACTCAGGTTACCTTCTGTGCTGTCCCCACAAAAAGCTTGAACATAGTTCTGCTCATCAAGGACGCTGCTTTCAAGCGCTTCCTTCCCTTCTGGTTCCTCTCCGGCTCGCCGTCCCACCGATCTCTTGCACGTGACCATCCTCTGAATTGTGCCAGCACCGCTTTGCACCTCTTGGGAACGCGGAATGACGACAAGCAGAACACATCGACTTTTGAAGAACAGACAAACAAAACAAACAAAAAAAAAGGCTCGTGCAAATTACGTACCCTCCTGCTTGTCCACGATGTGCTCCAGAACATCCCCGTCCCCGATAAACTTCACCTCCAACACACTCATGACTCCACAAATAGACGTTTAGCGTAATAAGACCACAGGTCGAACACGTTATAGCGGAACGCGAACAGACTTGTACTCAATGGACATAAAACGAGGAGACAGCGTAAACAACAGACTTTATGGGGCGGATGTGGAAGCAGTGGAGCGTTTCCGCGCCATCACGACAAAGTTTGATATCACGTGACAGGTGAAAGTTCACATTTGGACCAATGAGAACGCAGATTTTTAGCAAAACACCACGTCCCACAATGCACCTCGGTGTGTATGACCGACGCTTCACCCGGGGACTGTATGAAAATTGTAAACAAAAACAAATAAAAAAAAAAAAATCCAACTTCAGCCTTGCTTAGCGCGCTAAAAACGCAAAACTCCAGGAAAGCATAGATAAAATAAAAAAAATTAAAAAAAAAAAAAAAAAACGGAAGCTGAAGACTTTCAGAATATATAATTTACTCGTCGCCCCGACAACAAAGCATATTTGTTTCGATCATTTTACAAATACATTTAAGGAATAACGTAATGCAGAGACGAAATTGAAAGATTTGACATCTTTTTCTTAGGTTGTGTCATCCGCAGAGGCTGAAAAAAGTAACAAGTGTAGGAGTTGAAATTACATTTACATTCAAATGTAGGGAGTGAAAGTCACGAGCCGGCAGAAAAATTCATTCAAGCGCATTACAGATACCTGAAAGATGAGTAGTAGAAGAGAGTATGGTGACAAAGTATTTTGTTACCATTAAACCAATGGTACCAAACATGAGTTAGATATCCACGGTAATGCAAAGAGATTTCATGCATGCACGCATTAAATCATCACAACACACGGCATGATGAAAGGGAGTTAATCATTTATTTTATATTTGTTGAGGTCAAGTACCCCTACTGTATATCCAATATAATTGATACCCACGTAGGATATGATAAAATATTTAAAACACTGTGGTTGATAGCAGCCTGTAATTGCATTTTACATACCAACAAAAACATACTGCAATATGTCGATGTAAAATGATGATACTGACACAAAATCTGTTCAAAATCCAGTCTGAATGACTTGAATTACTAATAAGTGTATTTGCTTGCTGAATAATGAATTATAGCGCAGGCAAACGTTTCCAGGTGTCTGTTATTTACATCTAGTCACCATCCACGCGTTGGTGTCCACTTGCCCACAAGAATGCCCTCTGAGTGCACATGATACACAGGATGCATCATTACTGTTGCACAAGCCTGCAAAAGAGCAGAGAGTGAGACAAGAGCATAACTGAGAAGGAAATTAAACACAGTCCTACACGAGAACACTAACGTGGTATGGAATCAGTGTGAGCAGAGAGCCCAGAGGGTACATTCTGTAATCCAGCTTTCCCGAGATGGGCTCCACTCTTCCATGCTCCTGAGTCATGGACAAAAGCCTGCATGAAAACACCCGTCATCAGCTACATTCAAGTTTGCCATTGCTAATTGAGATAGTCATTATGTATAATTACTTGAGCTTTGGATGCCCTTCGATCACAGCGTATCCTGTCGGAAGTTTCCCAGCCCCATCCAAACTTCGAGTCGCACGCAATATTAGGGATAAAAACAAAAAGCACCCGAGTGAATCTAACACTAAAATAGTTTGACAACTGTATTTGTTAAGTACTAGAGATTGCCATTGGACTAAATTTTGGACCAAATACATATTTTAATGGGATGGAAGATTCTTGCACGGGAAACTCTCAATAAGTATTGTATTGACCAGAATAATAATAATTTAAAAAAATAATAATAATAAAAAAAGAGAGATTGCATTGCAGAAGTCTGCTTGGATGCAGCCGACTTTCCCATCGCTGACGTCATTTTGTTCTTGAAATGAATCAACGCTGTTGATTCGAGACGGAATCGACAGCGCCTCATCTGGTTGCAGCCAGGCAGTGCATTTCATTTTGGTTCTGAAAAGTTTCGAGACCATCCATTCAAGGAGATTGACCCAATGACGCATTGAAGCAAATCAATTATACCCATCCACAGTAATTAAAATACGCCCGCAAATGTGATGGTACAAATTTCAGCCTAGAATGAAAAATATGTTGTATACTGTCCAAAACAAGTCATGTCGGATGTGCTATGTATGAAAGTGGACAATGGTCCCAAAGGTACACTGTAAGGACTACTTCAAAACTGCAGGTTGTACCTTAACCCAGTCCATCCACAATCAATCAGTAGCTGGTTCCTGTGAGGACTGTGACCTATGACTCTCGTCAAAACCCGCACAGCCACATCGTCCACGGCGCATGAGCCAATGAGAGATTGCTGCACATCTAGAAGCGAGCAATATAATTTGACGGTGCGACATTTAGGAATTGGCACTCGCATATACTACAGGCGCCAGCACCTACTGTACGTAAACATACCATTGAAGACGTAGTTTCCTGGATGCACCTCGCTAAGCTGTGCCATCTCTTGGACTGGGTGACTGCAGGAAGGCGTGGAGCCAATGCTGGACTTGCAGGTGATGCCAACAGCCTTTAACCTGCCAGAAAATAAATACTGGTTTCATACATATCAACCAGTGGCGAGCAGTCAGGGTCAGCAAGGTCTTCTCTGCTTACCTAAACACTATCAGAAGATCTGACCTACATTTGCAACCTCAATTGTAATACTTGCATGAATGCAGTCTATTGTCTTCATTTTGTAATGCTTCTCTTGGCTGCACTGCTTCCAGTACGTGCATACGGATGTTAGATTTGGATTTTTTTTTTAATCCAATCAGATGTCAGCCTCTATTGTATGTGGTGCCAACATCAATCTAATTCGCCCAAGGCCTCAGAATCAGTATTGCTAGCCAGTGCACCCAAGAACTATACTAGCAATCGGATTTCAAATTCATCCCCCCAGGCTACCGGCCCTTGATGACGTCAGCATTTTGTCAAGACTTGACAGTTTCTACAAAAATACTACTGGGGAGAATTTTCTTTTTTTCTTTTTTAACTTTGAGGAAGTTGAGAATAGCTATAAATCTATAAATGTGTTCCTGATTCACTTTTCCATGAACTGCAGAGTAAAGATGGTGGTTTCCTTCGCAACAGCCTGGATTTCCTGGACTCCACTGCAGTTGTAGGTGTTCCCACAGTGAGCGTACACTCCTGTTAGCTTAACACCTGTCATCTTCGCAATGGCCTGAGCCAGTCTGAGTGCCTCGGGTTCCGAATGCAAGATGCCAGCTACGGTGAATGAATGAAGGAACACAATCAGCAGCAGTAATTTTGACTCCACAGATATTGTCAGCCCTATCCTGGTGTTCTTGAATGCTTTTACCTCGCCCATTGCCACAGTCCAGTTTCAACCAGACATGCCACGGTCGCCCGTCTCTCAGTGGTCGCTTTTTGAGTTGCTCCAGCGCATCAGTATGGTCCAATAAAACTTGAAAGAGCTCCAGCCTCTCTGACAAAATGGCACAACGCTCCACCTTACAAAGAGGAGTAGAATTGGTGTATGCTGAGGGTGAAAAATGTTACACAAGTTCCATTACATACTACTAGCTTGTGGATGCTGGGATCTTACGGATTTAGTTCTCACAAATTAAAATCCCCCCAAAACAGACCCCCCGCCCCCCACTTCCATAAAATGTCTTTTGAATTTGACATTGCAGAAAAGAGTGACTGAATGAATGAATGAATGAATGAAATCACAAAGTATGTGAAATCATGCTTCAAAATTGGTAAGAATTGAGACATTTTTTCAGCTTCCAGATGCCTTTCAACTGTCAATCAAATGTGTGCCTTCTCCTCTCTTACGGCTCCTAAGTGGGCAGAGGAGAATTCCAAGTGACCCACATTGCACTGGCTCTCAAGGGCTGCAGAGAACGAGCCTCTGAGCCGGCATAATGACCATAAGCAAGTTGTGGGGATAGTTTGATGGCCAATTGCATGCTATTCTGGCATTTTAATGGGTTCAAGTTAAAAGTAATGAAGTGGTAAATCTGCCAAATAGCCACTGCACGGAATAAGGGCATTTGGTGTTTATATAGCGGGAGGAGGTGAGGGGGGGGGGGGGGCTTCATGCTAGAAAGTATACGCACTAGCCTCATGACGTCACGAGGCTGTAACTAAAAAAATCTGGCCAAAAGAGATGAAGAAAAATAGTTTTAAGGTATATCGCAAGAATTCAATACTATATTGTTATCAGTCTTTGCACATGTTTTCAGCACTTCAAACGTAATTATGTAAAAACACAACAAGGATATACGTTTTGGGGGACTTTAACTGATGATTTTGTATATACAGGCTGATCCAAAATGATTGCAACCCATATTACTGATAAAATTGTTAATAACAATGTTCTTTATTTAATTTTTCAGATTATTCTAAAGGTCGAGATAACAAAAGGAACCTTCAATATCTTTTTTTTTTTTCTGAAAATGCCTTGGACACCTGAGCAGAGGACCTTTTTGTGTGGTTTGTTTACCTGCAATAGATTATTCTGGTACAATTGAAATCAGATGTTTATATACACACCATATGAAAAGGCACTTTTTCTCGTTCTCTGTCTGACATGAAATTTAAACTTTTCTTGTTTCAGGTCAAACAGGATAATCAAAATTATTCCTATTTGCTCAATGACAGTATGATGAGGAGTATTTTTCAGGCCATTTTTCCATTACTTCAGAAATTTAGCAAGAGTAGTAGTCATATTACTATGCCTTTGAACAATTTGGGAAAACCCACATGATGTCATTTCTATAGAAGCTTCTTAAAGGTTTAGTCACAACATTTGCGTTAGAGACACACCTGCGGATGGATTTCAACTACGAACACCTGAAACACATTGCTTCTTTGTTTAACATCATGGTAAAGTCAAAAGCAATCAGCCAAGATATCAGGAAGATAATTGTGGACTTGCACAAGTCTGGTGCAAGCGACTGTCATAGTTACAAACTCAAAGCAAACTGTAAGCTTGGGATTTCAGCAAGCGCTGGCAATCGTATGCTAATTTACTGCGGATATTGACTATTTTTGGTGTTGTAGGCGAAGACTTTGGGTGAAAATATCCAAGACTCTCCCAAGCCACAATGCAAACAGCAGCCGCTGGTACCGGCGCGCCGCTGAATGATACAAATTATCATCGGTGCGAGTTTTTCGCTATCGGACCAATGAGTGTGATATCATTTCCCCCCCATATCGGGTTGATAGTTATCGTGCATCGCTAATTCTAGGGTGCAATTTCCAGATGCCTGAAGGTGCCACATTCGCCCGTTCAAAGTAAAAAAAAACATGGGACTATCCAGCCATCATACCGTTCAGGAAGGAGACTGATTCTATATCACAGAGATATACAAGATTTGGTCTGAAACGTGCATATCAATGCAAGACCAAAAACAAAAGTGGTAAGTGCGTGTCATTATCCACAAGGAAACGAGTACTGTACCAACCTGGGCTGCAAAGGCCACTCTGCCAGGAAGAATCCATTACTCCAAAAGAAACACATTACAGTTTGCAAATGCACACTCACCCTTCCTCGATGTGCCGGCTCATCAACTCCTTACGCCAGTTGACTAACATGCATGTGATATGGTGTTCATTCACTAATAAGTTCGAAAGACATACTAAAGCCCGCCCGCAACCCTAGTGAGGATAAACGGTACAGAAAATGGATGGATGACCCAAAGCAGGAAAAGTTTAGTCTGATTTCATGCCAGACAGTGAGAAGAAAAAAAAAAAAGTGTCTTTTTATATTGTATATGTAAACTTCTGATATAAACTATATGTGATTCTGTCATAAGAGTGTTTAAAAGTGGTTACTGGAGATGGCAGTGATAACCTTATCAAAGGGAAGAGAATACGCATAAAGGATGTCATCAAATCCATGGTCAGCATAGAAACAAGCCTCTGCCAGGGTGGAAACCACAATGCACCGTCGCGAACCCCCTGTCATTATGTCAGCACACTCACTAGAGATGGGAGCAAACATACACAAATCAGCATCTTATATATGGCTGAGCTACTGTCTGATCAATACATAAACAAAATTGTTGGTACCCTTCCGTGAAAGAACAGGAAAAAAAAAAAATACAAATAAAACAATGGCCACTGAGATAACCTGAAACTGACAAAAAAATAAAAATAAAATTTGAAAAGAAACCCCAGAAAAATATTGAATTAAAATCAGGCATTGTTTTCTTTTTGTGGTCAAACCGAATTATCCTAAAAACAAACAAAACAAGAGTGCCTTATCCAGACTGCACGCTCAGCTCCCTTTTCAGCTATTCAATAGGATTTTGATCAGGGCTCTTCAGAATAGCCCATTGTTTTTTTTTTATTCCATATATAACCAGTAGCTGAGGTCAAGCTTTCCAACAATGGAACATTTTGCTCCAGAATGCCTTGATAGACTTCAGAATTCATTGTACACTGCAAAGATTCTAGACACTCGGATGCAGCAAAGCAGGCCCAGAATATACTGGAGTCTTCTCCAAAGAACACTGGTACAGTGTTTTTTTTTCTTTGTAAACACAGTACAGGCACAATTCAACTGGGGAACACAATTTTTGTTCAGTCAGGTCTGACAGCTGTTTTTAACTCATTTTTGGGCGCGGAATCCAAAACCGATCTCAGTTTTTCCTCTATCACGTTAAGTTTTTGAACTCTAGATCCTCGCTTTCTTAAAAAATATATATGAAAAATACAGCTATGTGCTTGTTCTATAAAACTTTTAAAATATTGACATATGATGAAATCGGAAAGAAAGGGGCATGACTGCAATGTTTATTTTATGCAATTATGTTTTACAAAGGAAATGGCACAAATCCTCTTAATTCCTACTATGCTAGCTTTCTGTTTGCAGATATTGATAGTACTGACCTATTGGGAGCTGCACACACCTCACACCGCACTGTCTCAATTGTGACTGCTCAAACAATTTGCCACGTAGCTGCAGATGAGTCCGATCGTAATCAGATGGCAAGCCCGACTAAGGTAAGCTGTGGAGGAAAACACTCGATGTGCTAAAAACATTTTTTTTCGGGCCTTGAGTTTGACACCCGTGTTCTTGGTGACAGATGCAAACTGACTAAAAGATTAACAACGTCAGATAATTTGAAAAGATAGTTTGATTGTAGTGATTGCCTTGAATGGTTGTGCAAAAAAAAAAAAAAAAAAATTATATATATATATATATATATATATATATATATATATTTTTTTTTTATTTTTTATTTTTTTTAGACGGTAGCAGCCTTTGTCCCAAGTCAGTTTCATTATTGAATTCTGTTGCACCACAAAAATAAAGCAATCATTTTCCGTAAATATTCATTCATTATTACTTTGGTTCATTTAAAATAATTTCAGTGACCAGTGTGAGCTTTTTTTTTTTTTTTTTTTTTTCCTTAAGGGAAGGCTACCAACAATTGTATCCACCCTATTTACTTGTGCGTGTTCTTACATGGTTTTGTGGGTCTTCATGTGGGGGCGAAGCTGAACTCCCAAATTCTCACATCGTTCAATCATCTTCTGGGCATTTTTCTTCACTTTGTCCACATCGACCACCAGAGCAGGAGTACACAAGGCTGAGAGGGGCTCCCCGTCCATAGTGGACTGCAGCACTGGAAGACCCCCCCCCCCAACACATACTCCAATTCAATTCTCATGCAGGTCTGGCTGGCTTCACATCACCTCCTACTCCAAAAATGGCTCCCTCGATTGAAACACTTTCAGTGCACTAAAATTCATGCGAGGTTAAAATCATGAAAACTAAAAGCAAATAATACAATTTGTCTCACACACACACACACACACACACACACACACACACACACACACACACACACACACACACACAAAGATGACTCTAAGCACTTGATTTCGACTTGTACCCACCTTTGAAGTTGGATGGGAATTCCGTAGTACAAGTTGACTCGCTCCTCCACACCCTTCTTCTTCGTTTTGTTTGGAGGCGGATGGCAGCTAACGTTTAAGGTGCATTACCGCCATCTAGTGTGCTGGAAAAGAACAACAACAACAAAAAACGTCTTTCTCGTCCCTTTCAAAATTCACAATGTTAAAAATGCTCAGTGTGGATTATTGTGATTATCTTGTGTATAGATTTAAACAAACAAAAAGAAAAAAAGAAAGGTGTAAGACAAGGTTCTAACCCAGAACCTCTGGACTGTGAGGCATATGTGCTAACCACATGCAGCACTGTGCCACACAGTACATTACTATTAAAAGTTAGGTCGATGAACAAAGTTTAAAAAAAATAATAATAACTGCATTTATGTCTTGCTGATTCAACCCCAAACTGAAAGAAAGTTGAGATGATCTTGATCATGAAGATGATGGCTGTTTTCAAATTCTGCTGCACATTGTACACGTGACACGCAAAGTACCTACCTTGACCTTAATACCGTGGGTCACACTGAGCAACGCCCAAGGATTTTTAAACACAAACGACACAGTTGGAGTTACCACATTTGGCTTTATTTGGATTTCATGTTTACAGATGTTCTTGCTGTTTTTTGGATTTGTGTGGATGTGTATAATCTTGCGTGATTGATCCTGTGGCATTTATGTGGGATATGAGAGATTGTTTTCATTCCCCTGGCAAACTATTTTACAGTATAGTATTGTAAAAAGTCCTCAGAACTAAAAATGGCTTTGTCCTTTTCTCCACTTTAGCACCTTTTTTCGTAAATACTGACATTGTGACAACAGTGAGACAGAAAAGAAAGAAAAAAAAAAGTCTCAAATTTATTTCGTACAAATGCATATCATACAAATCTTTGATGAGTGTCTTTAGGTTGGACTGCTAACCATAGAGTTAGAATGAATAGAACAAACTAGTGACAGATGGTTGACCCAACTTGAATGATCGTTTCTTTTTGTAAACCAATCTCCGCCATATCAGAGGGATATCAAGCTGCATCAGTGCTTTACATTCGGTAATGATAATGCTCATAGAGGTTTGGTTGGTGTGTTTGTGTTCACGTGTACGTTGAAGGACTGCACCTTCTTTCATTCTACAAATTCTAATTCTATGGCATAGAGCATTGCAGTTCCTCACTAGCATATCCAGCGGATGAAACGCTCAAAGAAAGACGGCTTGTTCAACACGGTGTAGTCGTCGCCTCTGAAGATGGACGACACGTCGCCTAGCGCCACCTTCCGCAGCACCTCCTCGTCTGTGTCACTCCCCAGGGCGATCACTGTGGGAACACCCTCGCCTCGCTTCATCGAGGACACGCCCTCATCCAGCTGCTCGCTGGATGTAATGCCATCAGTGATGAACACAAAGGCTAGCTCGGCGTTGCGACGAGCCAAGCGGTTCCCCTGCGAAACAAATGAGGAACAGTCTAGATTTCTGTTCAAATGAGAGCCAGTCTCAAAGAGCCATCTCGGGTGCAAAGTACGTAAGTGATCTTTATGTCCGAGTGTGGGGGGAAAAAAATAAAACATTTCTTTGAGAGTGACTTCATGAGCGAGGGCTTCTATAAAGTCACGGGGATAATGTGCACTGTGAAAACGCAAGTTTGTCAACAAGCACAGAGGCCTGAAGAAACTCTAAAACATCTTTTTTTAATCACCATGGTAATGAGAACAGATGACACAGACAGCATACAGCCGTTGTTGTTGTTCTTGTTGTTTTTTTGTTTTTGTTTTTAATTACAGAGTTGCTTGATGTGAGGAGTCAGAACAACAACAAGGGTAAGTGAGTTTTGTGACTCATAGTATGTGGTTTTGTTTAATCAACTAAAGGTGAAGACTGTCAAAATGGCCCAACCACTCACATTTATGGGCAATTTTGAATTGTCAATGAATCTAGCATACACTTCTTTTGAACTGTGACAGGAAGCCGGAATATCTGGAGAAAATCTATTTCACATCAAAAGGTGCAGAGTCCAAAATACTGTTGTTGACCTATGTTTAAGCCAAAATGGCTTGCAATCGTTTATTGAGTGGCTTGGGTTCATATGGTAATATGTGGTCTGGTGGGTTTAAGGGTGTATCTTGGCAATTTCTTAGCATTCTGGACCGGAGGCATTGTCCAGCAAGTGGCAAACATTCTCAGAGGTGATGACCCACATATGAGGTAATGTGAGGGGTATGAGCGCATACTGTATATGCAAAAAAGTCAGACCATTCTTTCAAAGACAGCGTTAGTGTGTGTTCTGTTTACCTGTGGACCTGATCGATAAACCACATTGTTGACAGCGTGGATGATCGCGTTGCCCAGAGCCGAGGAAGAGTCCATGTAGGTCACTCTCGCCAGCGAGTCAGAGATCACCGTCAGATTGTGTGTGAGTGGGAACTCTACTCGCTGTTCTGTCGGGCTGCCGTACTGCACCAACGCAAAACGGGCATTCCTCTCATCTGACTGGCCGTTCGCGAGGGTGAGGCGGCGGGCCACGTTATCAATGAATTCCTTAGCCCGCCGGTGGTTCTCCAGTCCCATCCTCTCAGAACCGTCCAAGAGGAACACTACATCCACTGGCCGCTGCACACAGCTGGCCACAGCAGGCTCTGAAACACACACACACGTCTTAAACTTCAGATATGGAATCCAGTGGGCACTTGATTATAGTTGCTGGAAAGTCCATATCTTCACCAGGAAACGACTGTATTTGCTTTCGATGCCAATTTATTTGGTCAGAGTATATAACGATGAAGGAATGCATCCAGTTCTATTCAAAATTCACCTTTGCAAGTTGCAGTCACTGAGCTAATGGGATAAAAAAAAAAGAGCTGTGATGAAAGCCTGTCATCAATTGTCTTAGTTATTCTATATAAGCCAAGCCACATGCAAAAAAAACATGCACATATAAAAACCATACGTGGTTTGAACTCTCTTAAAAAGATTAAGGCACCATAATTACATCCCAAATTACAGTAATCCAAACAACACCATACATCTTCTGATTCATACATAATATAGTGAGTGTAATATGACCTTTGTGGCAGATCAGCGAGATTCATTCACATAGCAAAGGCCAAAAATGAATGGCTGCGACCATGGATATGTACAAAATGCCAAATCATATGAAGTCATTTGAGTATTTCCGCGAGCCAGCGATTCACAATGGAAATATGGTTTCATCACAAAGCCATCTTCCACAGGAGAAGCATGAATGGCTCTATACAACTTTCTTCCGACAAATGGATGACATCCATTACGCGTCATAATTTAAGTTCCCTGGACACAGTCCCAGGTTAAGTACTTCAGAAATAAAGAAAGAATTCTTTGTTTTGCTTTCGGGACACTTGGCATGGAGCCGTTACATGAAAAGACCATCATAATGTCGTGTGATTTGCTCACATTTGACCGAATGCATATTGCACGTATCTGGATTAAAAGGTGCAGTGTTGTTAAGATCTCTAAGTCCAGCATTAAACACATTGACATCCTTCATCATGAGGTAGCAGGGTTAGCGTAGTAGCATTAGCAGAGCCCTAAAGCTTTGTCTGGGTCTCCCATTATGTCCCCATAGACATATTTGAAGGAGTCGATGAACAGCTGGGTCCACTGCTGCCTTTCTGTTCCCTTGGTGAGTTTTGCTCGTTGGGCTGTGTATGCCATGGTTGCCACGCCAACACCATATTGTTCCTTGCCCAGTTGATTCAGAAGGCCGGCGACACCCTCCAAAGAGGTAGGGGCCAATGAGGGGGTGCCTTCCTCGGCCAGAGGCCTCCATGCGGGAGGGCCTTGCCTTGAAGTGAAGCGCCCTCCTGCAACAAGGGGGCGGAATAACAGAGTGGGCGGGGTCCCACGAACACCACGCAGACAATAAGACGCTCAAGGCACACTGACTTTCATCGTGTGCACTCACTTTCAAACCAGAGTTAGTCTGTGTCAGTGTATGCAAGTGTCAGAAATCGGACAAATGTCATTTATCCTATTTGTCAAACCCTTAAAAAGCTTACCTGTCTTACACGGCAGGTCGGGGCATACGACAATAGGATCTGAATCAAAGACAGACGCAGAATTAGTGAAGATTTACTATTATAAAACATAGTGTGCCTTGTTAATCTCCATGTACCCGGGCAGAGGACTGTCTCAATCTTGTCAATGAACTCCTCAGCCACCAGGTCGGCAAAACGCCTCATGCCCAGCACCCTTCCATCCCTCTGGCAGGCGATACTCTTCAGAATTTCATTCTCCTCAACCTGGTCGAACATGTCTCCGATACCGATGGCGCTCACATCGACACTGGGATCACTGCGCGCGCACACACGAGCGGAGGTCCGAATCAACCATTCGATCAATCCTTGCTTTTACATAAATGCTGATGTGACATCTTCAAACACATTCCCAGTGCTAGGCACCTGCAGAGGTAGGTGAGCAACGAATCATCATCTCTGGGGTCGAAGCGTCCGTCGGTGATAACCACCACGGTGACGTTGGCTTTGGCTCTATGGCTGTCCCTGATCAGATTATCGTAGGCGTACTTCAGAGCGGATGGAGTCCATGTTCCTCCAGCGATCCACTCCATGCGCTTCACTGCGTCCTGAATATGAAGACAACCAACAGGTGGTTAGTGTGCACACCGTAGAGGCTCGTTATTCATTTACATCAAACAAGGATTATGTTGTATTTTAATCACAATTGTGCCAAGTGAAACATTGCAATTGATCAGAGTTGACAGCTATAGGGTAACGGTAAACAGATAACAGTCGAACCTCAAAAGTCAAATTCCGGAGTCATTATGCAATTTGTTTGGAGTGTGACCAAATGTTTTTAGAGAAAGTTGTCTTTGTAGTCACACAAAAACCAGCCAGGTCATGGATGACATCAGGTGAGACCTCTGCTCAGTAAGCACCTGAAGGATTAACTCCACACAGGAGCCTCTGGTCAACAAAGCTCAAAGCAATGATGATCTGTTCATGTTTTCTCAAAAGGTAATCGTTTACAGTCTGCCATCTTAATGTACAAGCCCAATTCCAATGACGTTGGGACGTGGTGTTAAACATAAATAATAACAGAATACAATGATTTGCAAATCATGTTCAACCGCTATTTAATTGAATACACTACAAAGACAAGATATTTAATGTTCAACTGATAAACCGTATTGTTTTTAGCAAATAATCATTAACTTAGAAGTTTATGGCTGCAACAGGTTCCAAAAAAGATGGGACAGGGTCATGTTTACCACTGTGTCACCTTTTCTTTTAACAACATTTAATAAATGTTTGGGGAACTGAGGACACTCATTGTTGAAGCTTTGAAGGTGGAATTATTTCCTATTCTTGCTTGATGTACAGCTTCAGCTGTTCAACAGTCCGGGGTCTCCGTCTTTGTATTTTACGCTTGATAATGCGCCACACATTTTCAATGGGAGACGGGTCTGCACTGCAGGCAGGCCAGTCTCGTACCCGCACTCCTTTACTACGAAGCCACGCTGTTGTAACACGTGCAGAATGTGGTTTGGCATTGTCTTGCTGAACTAAGCGGGGGCGTCCACAAAAAAGTCGTTGCTTGGATGGCAGCATATGTTTCTCTAAAACATGTATGTACCTTTCAGTATTAATGGTGCCTTCACAGATGTGTAACTTACCCATGCCATTGTAACTAACCCATCACAGATGCTGGCTTTTGAACTTTGCATCCATAACAGTCCGGATGGTTCTTTTCTTCTTTGGAACCGGGGGACACGACGGCCACAATTTCCAAAGACAATTTGAAATGTGGACTCGTCGGCCCACAGAACACTTTTCCACTTTTCATCAGTCCATCTTAGATGAGCTCGAGCCCAGAGAAGCCGGCGGCGTTTTTGGGCGTTGTTGCTAAATGGATTTTGCTTTGCATAGTAGAGTTTCAAGTTGCACTTACGGATGTAGCGGCGAACTGTATACATTGGTTTTCTGAAGTGTTCCCGAGCGCATGTGGTGATATCCTTTACACGTTGATGTCTGTTTTTGATGCAGTGCCGCCTGAGGGATCGAAGGTCACGGGCATTCAATGTTGGTTTTCGGCCTCGCCGCTTACATGCAGTGATTTCTCCAGATTCTCTGAACCTTTTGATGACATTATGGACCGTAGATGACGAAATCCCTAAATTCCTTGCAATTGTACGTTGAGGAACATTGTCCTTAAACTGTTCGACTATTTTCTCACGCACTTGTTCACAAAGAGGTGAACCTCGCCCCGTCTTTGCTTGTGAAAGACTGAGCAATTCAGGGTAGCTCCTTTTCTACCCGATCATGGCACCCACCTGTTCCCTATTAGCCTGTTCACCTGTGGGATGTTCCAAACACGTGTTTGATGAGCATTCCTCAACTTTCTCAGTCTTTTGTGCCACCTGTCCCAGCTTTTTTGCAGCCGTAAACTTCTAAGTTAATGATGATTTGCCAAAAACAATCAAGTTTATCAGTTTGAACATGAAATATCTTGTCTTTGTAGTGTAAGTAAATATAGGTTGAACATGATTTGCAAATCAATGTATTCTGTTTTTATTTATGTTTAACACAACGTCCCAACTTCATTGGAATTGGGGTTGTAATAAAATAATCAATACGCCAGGAACTACAGTAACGAGTCATTGAGTCTGACCTACCCCCATCCCAAAAGACAAATGCAACCTATAGAGCCTGATTCTATGTCGTGATTATCAGAATTAAATTGAGCAACATGAACATGTGAAGATTCAACATCTGGGTGAGACCTTGAAAGAGGAGAGTGAATCAATTTTGGGATCGTCGAGCCGAATGGCCTGGAAAGTTCCACTGTGACTGTACTGAACAACTCCCACTCTTGTGCCTGGAAACATAATCAAGTTGAGAGACATGTTGTGGGACAAATCTGAAGCTTGAGCTGACAAAGGGTTACCTGTTTCTGACTGGGGGTCTTTGGCCAGGGATCCCAGTCGGTTGATGGTGTTGATGACAAAGTTTTTTTCTAAAGTGAAGTTGGTCAGGCCAACTGACTCCGAGCTGTCAATCACAAACACAATGTCCAGAGCGCCGCACCGTTTTTCGCAATCTGCAGACAGAAAGACAACCTATAAGGATGCGACATTCAGTCAGATGATCCAACCAATGAGATCATTGATGGCAGTGGAGCCTCACCGCAGCAGCCACACGTTTCCCTGATGTAATTCATGACATCACATTCCTGCAGGAAGAAATGTTCATTATATCCAATAAATCATGTCTTACACGTTTGAAGTGACGTGATAAAATAATAGTCTTACAGTGAGGCCAGGGTCTCCTTCAGGTCCACCATCTCCCTGAAGAAGAAATGATGAAATTGAACATATTATACATACATATTACATGTGTGTCTCTTGCCCTGCCATCATAATCAGGTGGGGCCTTAATTTGATGCATTTTTTTTGTTTACTTACATCACGCCCAAGGACTCCTCTAGGTCCTCTAGGTCCAGGCTCACCCTGAGGTCCTGGTTCACCCTTTTGAAAAAAAAAAAAAAAAAAGTTACTATTTACACCTGCACGATACAAAGACTTCGCACAACAAACAAACAAACAAACAAACACTTACTGCCTCTCCTGGGGTTCCTTTATTTCCAGGATCGCCCTTGGGACCACAGTCTCCTCTGCCACCACGAGGTCCTCGATTTCCATTCTCTCCTCTCTCACCCTACAGAAAAGTCGTGAAATGTTGTGCTGCAGCTGCTAGCACGTGTGTGTAAACGTGTGCCGGTTTTTGCTACCGATGATCCTCTTGGTCCAGGATAACTAAAGCCAGGTCTTCCGGGGTCTCCCTGAATTGATGTGAAAGAAACAATTAAACACTTATCATGCCTCATTATTATAGATATGAGATGAAAATAGATAGACATTCACCTTTGGTCCAATTTGTCCTGGGTCACCTCTTGGTCCAGCATCACCGGGGTCACCTCGTGTACCCTACGACAAAAACAAACTAGAGTGCATGTCCGAAAGTACAGCTTTTGGTGATATTCCCAAACCAGCCATCTGACTTACATTTCGTCCCGACTCTCCTGATGTGCCCGGTGGTCCTCTGGGGCCTGGAAGACCATTGTCCCCCTGTTTAGACGAGAGACGATTGAAAACGGGCCAAATACATTGACTCATTTAAAGGTTATTGTTCCCATTTAAAAACATTAGCGAATGTCATCTCGACCTTGGCGCCTTTGTTTCCTGATTCACCTGGAAGGCCCCTCAAACCCTCTGATCCCATTTCCCCCTAAATACAGAGAGTAAAACGCATTATTAGTGGAAGAATGTATCGCAAAAACACAGCGCCTCCACACCCCTGAAACAGACGTAAAGAGTGCTATTGTGAAAGTACACTAAGTCGTACCTTGTCTCCCCTGACTCCATCTGGTCCTTGAGCACCCTTGGGTCCATAATCTCCTCGCCTCCCCTACAACACAAAAACAGTGCAAAATCCTAACCAGCTCAAAAACAAAGTAAGAAAACCAAGTCGTGAATTGGTTGCGCTTACAAGCTCTCCTCTCGCTCCAGCAAGACCTGGGGTGCCCTAGAAAACAATGCACAGATGAGTAAACGCTAAAGAATCTGAAATGTTTGGGGTAATATTTGGTAGGCTTACGCCAGATCCTTTCAGTCCAGGCAAGCCGGGCGATCCAGGACTTCCTCTTTCTCCCTGTGAACAACGTGCCACAGATGTTGTTTTAAAAAAAAAACACAAACAACACCTCCGTCAATCAATGTGGTGTATGGGTTAGTTCTCGATGTGCGTCTAGTCTATATCATCTTCATTACCTTTGGTCCGGCTTCACCAGCAATGCCAGGAGGACCAGATCTTCCAGGACGTCCAGGATCTCCCTACAGGCACAGAATTACAACAAGTGTTACTGATGATACATTTTTCTTTCATTGGAGTTTCGTTTGTGTACCTTATCGCCAGCAGTTCCAGCAAGACCACGTTCACCGACATCTCCCGGGTGACCATCAGAACCCTGCGAGTATCCAACTGATTTTTAAAGCGGTCAGAACACACCTGTTCAAGGATTCACTGACAATTTCATCATACTCTGTCTCCTGGATCTCCTTTGCAGCCGGGCGCACCAATCCGTCCAATTTTACCCTGGAAGGAAAGGTAGGAAAATCTCAAATGGCCGATCAAACACGCTAGGTAAGGGTTCTTTGGGGGAGACTATTGTAAACAATCCTTCCATTTGGTAGTGAAAATCAAAAGGTGTCGAACTTCAATTGTATTCTCACCTTCTGTCCATCTGTCCCATTGCGTCCTGGGATACCGGCTACGCCCTGCCGACAAGAAGAAGATAGAATCAAGGAAACAAATGCACGCAACCCAGAATGACAGGCGAACAATTCCACTTCATAATCCTCTTCAAAATGACAAAGAACCACAACAAAGATGTACCTTTTTCCCTTGAGCTCCCAGCTCTCCCTGTAAACAAAAGGAGTCAGGAATGGTCACTCAGCTTCATCATTCTTTGCTTAGCAATTTGTAACGGATGAAGACAAAAGCCTCACCTTGTCGCCTTTAAGTCCTGCCTCTCCCTTCACACAGGTAAAGAGAAAAACAGAGAATGAGAGATACAGCAAACTTGACATTCTCGTACTGTTAATAATCAATGGGTGTTGGAAGATTTGCGTCGTACTTTGATACCGGGCTGACCGATGGGCCCTTCGATACCTGGGTCACCTGGACGGCCTCTCTGTCCTTTCGGACCTGGATCACCATTGTCTCCTTTAGCACCCTGCAGCGCAAAAAAAAAAAAAAAAAAAAGAGGCGCGCAGTTGAGGAAGATGAAAGCCGAAAATGCGTCGATCGACGAACAATGTGGAGAAGTGTATTTGCAAATCTCACTTTCTGCCCTCTGTGGCCTAACGGACCCGGTGGGCCGGCGGTCTCGAGGCATGTCACTTTGTAGCACTGTAGAAAATGAGGCCAAAAATGAGTGAGGTCTCGTTCGGGAAAGTTGGGATCTTTTCGTTCTGTTGTCTTACCTCCACGTATGATTGATGAATCTGTGAAAAAAAAGACAAAAGAAACAGTGTTATAAAGGGAGGGGATTTCAGTTTAGTCTGCGGGTATATGAAGCTACATGTGAGGATTTGGGTTTTAGTCACCATAGACTTAATGATGCGGTCAATGGTGTCCGTCTGGATGACAGCTCTTCCGGAGCTCAGATCAACAGCCGTGAAGTCCCTCCTGTAGACCGCCGCTGGGGAGTTAGCAATCTCCCTAAGACCAGTCTCATCGATATTCTTGGATGCCGCCACCACATAAATACGGATGCCCTCGTCACGCGCCCTTTCCGCTGCCACTTTGATACCCCCGCAGGGGTTTCCGGTCACATGGCCATCGGTGATGACCACAGCAAATCTGAGGGCGCTGGGGTATGCGGGTGAGCGCAGCATTTCCTGGGTCATGTTGGTGAGGGCGCAGTCCGTGTAGGTGCCCTTACCGAGGTAACGGATTCCCCTGACGCCCTGGAAAGAGAGTTGTGGCTTATTAGCCTACCAGCTGTAAAAGGCCGATGATTTTTTTTGATTTCCTACATAGCCAATGGATGTATGTCCAACACTAAATTTGTTTCTGAAAGAAACGTTACGTGGGGTACACACACATACCGATAAACTGTCCGAATTTGACCCCAATTTCCGATCAATGTCTGCAAACGCCCAATCGTCGGCTGTTGCTAAAAGATTATCCTGAGCGATTATCCTGTAGAATAGGGTGTGTTCAAATTGCATGCTTTTAATGGGTCATGGCAATATTTGTGTGGCTGATTAGTAAGGCAAAAGAACTGCATACCCACATCCAACGATACCCCATTTTTAACGCTACGTTGTTATCTAAATTTGTTACGCACGAACACAATGTAGGACATTCAACTTGAATACATGACATGCATTAAAAAATCTTTCAAAAACTAGTTGTTGTTGTTGGTTTTTTTTCGATATGGGCATGAAATGTGAGCAAACAGTGCTTTTGCCAAAGTAAGTCCATTTGAAATTTTAATTCATGAAATTCGAGCTCTGTCGTCACCACTAAGATAGCTCCATCCGCAGTTCAGGAGGAATGAAAAAACATAAAGCAAATTACAGGACCAGCGCATGAACGTTTATCGTGATAATATGAAGCACAGTCTATTATGAGGGTGTCTTAATTTGTACTTACAGAAATGAAATCACTCTTGGATCCGATACGGCTGAACACTTGCTGCCTCTGGGAGAAGTGCAGTCCACCGATATTCCAGCTGATTCGCACAGAACCTCGAATTTCGGCCGCCTCTAAACGATCTGCAAATTGCTCACTGAAGAGCTACAACAGAAAGAAATCGTTAACTCTCAAGAACTCTCAAGTACGAATTGCAAACGCCCAAAAATGTCAACACATAAAAAAAAAAAAGAACATTTTGTGCCAAAAAAAAAAAAAAAAAAAAAAAAAGAGTGCTACGCTTTACTTTGTATAGTGGAGTGGCCGTTAAAAATGCACCTTAATGCTCTCCACAAGTGATCCAGGGGGAGTCTCCTGCAGGGCAATGGTCTCAGACGTGTCAATGGTGAAGTACACGTCGATGGGACAGTCTCTCTTCTCTGGGGGTTCATCAAAAGTATACAGTAAGTGCCTAGACGTTATTCAGAGAACACATTCCATTATGTGACTAATACCCCCCCCCCCCCCCCACCCCCCCAGTATCACAACATACAACTGTAGCTGTTCAAGTTTGAGATTCAAATCCACTTACTGCTGCATTCGGGTACCTGGGCGCTACTCAGGGCTCCGAAAATAAGACACAGCGCGATGACCTTCGACCCCTGCATCTTCTTCTCCGTTCTGTCGTACAGAAGGTGACAAAACGCAGACGTGAGGCCAACCCTTTTATTAGTGAGCACGGGAAGATTGAAAAACTTGATACTGTATACCGCAACTAAAGGACCGGTGCACAGCGCCTCAGTTTGATGCTTTTAGATTACCGCTAGTTCCCCTTTCTACTTTTCCAACATGGCATCATTCTAAAGTTGGGCTTTATTTCACACGAAAAGATGGGCTACTTGGAAAACATGCAATTGATTGCACGCACACACGGTGTTGAACATCAAATTTGATTTGAAATCAGAAGCGATGGGAAACTGTGGCGCGCAAATATTCAAGTAAACAGCTCTCGTCGAGGGGGCGCGGCGTACGACTGGTTACCACAACCGCCTCGCATTTCGGAGGTCGTGAGTTCAACTCTGGGCTGCGGCCTTCCTGTGTGGAGTTTGCGAGTTCTCCCCCCGTGCCTGCGTGGGTTTTCCCCGGGTACTCCGGTACACCTCCCGCTTTCCAATAACAGGCCACGGGTAGGTTAATTGAAAACGCAAAAATCAGGGATGTCCAAACAATGGCTCGGGGGCCATTTGCGGCCCTCTGTCCATTTGTCAGCAGCCCGCGACATATGCTAAAAAGGACATGGAATGCAACCCGTGGTTGTGGGGATGAGCAATAGTACTCCTAAATATTTATTATTATTATTTTTTTAATATACTGTAGATACAGGGCCACTGGTCGCCCCAAAATCTGGAAAAATCCGAAACGATTTGGTTTTATCACCTTTGACAGAAAGCTGTGACAGGGCACGTAGAATTTACACCAATAACCATTTACACTCAGCTTTACAACTGCAGAGTATTTCGAATCTTCGGTTAACCTAACGCGCAAAGTCCTCACAGGAAGGCCGGAGTCGAGATTGAAAACCCGAAGCTCAGAAACGTTGAGCCTAACCATATTAAAGATTTGAAGCAATAATTCCTCCTAGTCAATCCCCACGATCAGGAGTGGAATAAATACAATTTGGAACACGTAATGTCATCGCGCCTCGTATGTGGGCCTTCTCCTTCTCAACATTCCAAAACGGGCACTAATTGTGTCTCCCTCTAGCGGACAAAAAAAGTAAAAAGGATGCGGACGAATTGGCTCCTGCAGATGTTCCACTCCTCTGTCCAGTGCCTGACCGGGAAAGTCACGCATTATTATGATGATGATGATGATTATTATTATTATTATTGTATTTTATTTTTTTTCAAATCTCCACGCAGGTGAAAACCACGCAAACGCATATGAAGAGACGATAGAGACCAGACAAAGAGTTTGAGAAATTTGACGAATTCAACAAAGTCGCATATGAAGTTTTGTTCTCTGCCAGAAAGACGAGCAAGCACTCAGTTCATCGACCTCGTTCGACGTATAAAAGCAAGAATGAAATAAATGCACGTTGCTGTGCATTATATATATATGTATAAAAAAAGTACACCTTACCCGAAACAGTTCCAACTTGAAGACTTTGTGCACAGCTGGTCCGGTGTGGATTATTTCCTCATTTCGGTAAAAAAAAAAAAAAAAAAAAAAAGGGGGGAACACAGAGACAGAAAAAAATAAAAACTAAAACAAAACAAAACAAAAAAAGAAGTGGGGAGAAACGTGAAATAAAGTCCTGGGCACGCGTTTAGTTTCCGCAGAACAGAACGTCCGTCCGCTCGCTCTCCTGTCCCGGCGCAGCCCCAGCCGAGCCGAACGTGCTGATCCCTCCTCCCCCCCCCCGTACGCGCACCCGAGGCTCGCCAGAGTCCACTTGGGGGCGCCGTGGCTCTGCACGGCAGGCCCATTGTAACACCGGCCACTGTGGTAAGGAACTGTGCCAAAGCTTAAAATGACTGTTAACCCCTCAACGCACCACTGCCGCACCTAAGTATAGTTTTCCATGCATTTATATTTTCCTTCAGTTTTCTGAGGGGAATAGCTTGCTTCTCCTTCTCCCCTTCATTTTTAGTTTTATTTATTTTCTTTAATAATCATCATCGCAGCAGCTGCAGCGGCACATGTTCCATCATGTCAGTTTGTCCAATTTGCTTGAATTTCTGAAAGGGCCTCGCGGTGGCTTGTAGCCACTAATGTGCTAGGCAGCCCAAAAAACACAAAGGTCAAAGGTTATTACACGCTTGTCCGCATCTGTTACATGAATCAATTTAGCGCATGAGATGAAGATTTTCACCATACAGTGAAACAAACACGGTCAAATGCAACATTTGCTTGCTGATCTGATCTCTCTTCATATGCTTATGTGATGTTATGGATATTTGCTTTTCCACACGCTTTCCTAACGAACGAACGAACGAACGAAATCCGTAGTCGCCATTGGCCCGGCAGTTTATGGGGATGGGTGTCCAGTCAAAAAAAGAGGTTGACTTCCGCAAGGCGTAAACCAAATGATGCCAGTTGTGTTGGAATTTTCGATTCTTGGTCTGTTTTGACAAAAGCGTGCCAATGGAAGAGCTGTAATCGACGGTAATCGAATATCTTTGCTCAAAACCATCGCGCTCCCGTCAACGGACTTGTCACTGGTCGGTCGTGAATGGGGCCATTGAGTGGACATTTCGCTAAAACCTGTTGCACGCAAAGCTGTATGAATGGCTCTCAACTTTACAATCGGAACATTGCAACTTTGTCAATGTCCGTGATGGGGAAGCATAGTGGATTGTGAGTCCGTATCTAATTGGGCGCATGGCATTTGGGAGCATTTTACTCAGGAAACCGAGGAGGAGGGGGGATGATGAGGATAAAAAAAATAAAAAATAAAAAAAAAAAAGAGGAGGAGGAGGAGGAGTCCAGCTACTCACCAGTGAATTTCGTCTCTGTCTTAGCTATGGAAAAGTTTTTCCATAAAAAGAGAAGAGGAGTAGAGCAATGTGCATGGGATGGCGGAATAAAGTGTTGGAGGGGGTGTTCTGGTCCCTCTTAAAAACTGTGACTCAGAAAACAGGAATGGCCCTCTCCCCCAAATAAGAGTAAACCAGCCTCCCTCTTTTTCACTCCCTCTGTAGTTCTCACAAACTCTCTCTGTCTTTAATTTCTTTCACATGCACCAAAAAGACTTTTCAGTCCGCAGGGGACTTCTGCAGAATCTGTCCCAGGATCATAAACAGTTCCAGTATCGCTGAGCTCTCTCCAAACAACTGCAACCTCACTTCCTATCTGCACACAGACGAAACATGACAGCAGAACACGTATGTGCACCGCAATGCGCACACTGAAGGCCAAACAAAACATGCACATCCTCTTGCTACACCGACACTGCTTTTGTGACGTTGAGATGTTTTCCAGCGGCGCCGCCGCCGCCGCCGCCGCCATGCGCAAAAGGCTCCGTTTTAGTCCGAGCGGACCGTACACTTGCGATAATCTAACGTATGCTCCTCTTGACCGTGTTTCTCTTTGGGATCTCTGATCTCATTCTCTCCAGATGCGGTTTCCGTTGAGGCAAAAGCAGCCGAGAGTGGTTAAATCGCTGCGCGCCCGGTCAAGTCCATGTGCTCAACGTATGTCGCTCGCACTGGATGCTTGTGGAGAGTAGATTGCGCTGAGGTCTGAGGGTAAGCCGAAAGGCCTCCATGCAGCTTTGGAAAACAGGGGGAAGGAGGAAGTGCAGTCTCAGGAAATACTGCTACGGGCCAAGACAAATTTCAAAGGAGCAGTCCTCCATACACAAACATCGAGGCACACACACACACGGCTGAATGATCTGATTATACGCTCAGGATCTTCGCGATATCGAAAACTAAAATGAGTGTCATTAAACATGCGCGCGCACCCACGCTCAAACACACCAATGAATACAGGGATAAAACAGTGGCTCGGAATCAAGCCTCAAACGTGACTCAACGCTGAGACAGTCTCCCTGGAACTGCGCAGTAGGCCAAGAGTGAACTTTTAAGCGGAAACACGTGGCGAGCGTCGCGATTTACACAGCCAAACGCGGTTTCTATTTTGTGTATCCATGGAGGTCCAATTGTGAGAGAAAATTGTTCTCTCTTAGCCTTGAACACAGAAGTCAGAGGTTATAAGTATAGGCTCCGTGTAGCTGTTGATCAAAGGCACGACGATCGATAACGACGATTTGAATTTTCCTTGAAAACCAATGACGGGAACGTGGCAAATCAGATAATTCGGTGACAGTTCCAGAAGGAGCTGAGCAAGTCCCAGTACATGCTGTAATTCCGCCGTAATTCCAAGACAGTGCTGTATACATTTTTTTTATTCACGTTACTAATTTAGGAATGTTGTTATTATTAGCACTATTTATATTACAAAACACTATACTCATACACTACAATATGAATTGTAAAGTTATTTATTGCCAATTAAGTAATTTAGTCAGTAGCTAGTGTCTGGGACTTTCCTTTGTTGCAATAAATTGAATTTATGGTTGCATGGTCATCATCCCACTTTCCCAACACTGATTTCATTTTGTGATGACCCCTCCCCCCAAAAAAAGAAAAGAAAAAGCAAACCGCACAAGATGTGCTGACGTCGTGAGTGATGTCGAGCGTGACGATGGCTTGAACTTTTGTTTTGACCTCTCAAGTCCATCTTTCATGTATCGAGCAACTTTTGGGGTGTTTGACTTTGAGGGTTCCGCTACATTAGACCCTCCGATGACGAATCGGAATGTCCCCCCCACCCAAAATAAATACATAAATAAATAAATGGTGTTTGTGTACGTGCGTGCGAGTAAACAAAAAGTGAGTGGAGACTTTTTTTTGTGTGTGTAACAACCTTTATTGAAGCACTTCGGACGCTCCTAAGGTCGTGTATCCTCAGGGAACGCTACTCCTCTTTACATGGCTGCTCCACATACTAATAGCACCACATTCAATGACAACTGTACAGCGACTGTGTGCCACTTGTTGGCAAGAACACGAAAGTGAGGAACCGACACTTCTGAAAGGGTTCTACTAAGTGGGTGGGTGGCTTTGTGTCAGGGGGTTCAGGTTCTTTTCCAGCCTTCAACCATGACAGATGTTTTCCTAACTCACTAATGAAATACGAAGGCGTGTTTATGTGTGTGTGTGTGTGTGTGTGTTTGACAGAGTCATCTCAAGCCGCGGAGAAATTATACAGCAGGTTTGTGTCCTTCTGTCATTTGAACCGGCGGGCCGGGGTAAGGAATTGTTTACGGAACAATCACCCACGGGCACACCCAGAGGCATGCACGCGCACGCATCCACGATTGGGCATGATGGCACATGCGGCGCCCAGCTGTTCTCATTAAGTCACAAGGTGACGCGGCGATAGGTTTTGTTCAAAAGCGGCCGCGCGATGTCACATCCTGTTTTCCGCTTTAGTTAATCCGACGCAGATGTCAAGACATGGCCATTGCTCAGCTCGGGAATACGTTTCGAGTTGGACTCCCTCATTTTCAGTATTCAATGAACAAAAAAGAAAGAATCGGATCGTAGAGCTGTATTTTAAATGTGGTAAGTCACGCGCGTGTTTTCAATGGACGTCTGTGGCTGGTTCATGTGCCGTACCAATCAAAAGGTGGGACACATTTGCTCATGTTCATTCATCTCAATTTCAAAGCATGGAGGTGTGCCCCAACTTTTGAGGGTTGCGCGTATTACAAAGAGCAAAAACCTTCTTTTGGAATGGCAAAAGCTGTGGTCCTGAACAGACAAGCAGGTGTAGCCTAAAACTTGTGATTTTGACTATGATTCAGATGCAGTAATGCGGTTGAAATATCATCGAAGCAAGTTTTTACGCACGTTTAAATGACCTGTCATGGACCAAGGTCAAACATTGAACCTGATTAAGGCCTCAGAGGCAGCAATTTCCTTACGTCTAAAATCCAAACATGGTTTAGGTTGTCATTCGTGTCGTGGTCTAACGATCCAATCTAATGCAGCCCCCCTCGGTGGTCTACATTTGAGGCTCCTCTTGAACAATCATCAGTTGCTTTGTGACATTCTTTCGAAGGAAAAAAACAAAAACAAAAAAAACAAACAGTGTACGGTAAATGAGACTGACTATTCATAATGGGACTAAAAATTGAAGAGTGTTGGTCCTGTTTGTTATTCTGGGCCCCGCACTCAAGACATGGACACTCTTCGGGAGACGGTTTGGTGGAAGACGCCGCGAAGCAGGGAGGGGTAGTCTGCCACGCGGAAGAGGTGGCGTTGAGCGTAATTGATGTCGTCGCGCTGCCCCCTGCTCACCAGTGTGCGCAGGTTGACCTCGTTCACCTGGCTGCCCACCGCGACGACGAAGAGCTCCAATCCGGCGTCCGCCAGCTCGCGAACGCGCTTCTCCAGGACGGCCTCGGTGACGGCCTGAGACCTGCCGTCTGAGAACAACACCACCTTCTTCTTGTTTCCGGACGAGTCGCCGCGGCTCGGGAGAGCCTTAACGGCGAAGTCCATGGCCTCTAACACGTTGGTGCCGTCGTTTTGGAAGGCCATCTCATTGATGTGATAAGACAGCAGGGTCACGTTGGTCGTCAGGCCTTGCTCCATGCGGGCGTTGCGGCTGTATTGGCCGACAGCCACTCGGACATTCACGCCCCTCTGCTTCTGAGCATTCAGGAAGCGCTCGACCAACCGGTGCATGAAGGTCTTGCTTGAGTCAAAGTTCTTCTGGCCCACGCTAGCTGAGCTGTCCATCATCAGCAGGATGTCGTGACTTTGAGAGAAGGAGACTGCAACAAACACGACACACCAAATCCACACGCGAATGAATAACTCGAGGAATATAGAGACATTATATTATTATAATTATGTTGTTCCTGACCTTGGCTTAAATACATTTTCCTGGACTAAACAAGCCGCTATCGCCCTTTATAACTGCACACCTACACTTGATGCCGATTGCCCACTTTTTAATTTCCTTCTTCTCAGTCCATTTATATTTGAATTTTTATTTTCATTATTACCGTCTACGTTTCATGGTGCACCATCGGACTGAAAACAATTCCTAGTTGTGAATGTGCCTCACACCGTCAATGCTAATAAAACCAATTGTGAAAATCTTGGCCCAATCACAATCTATATCCTGATATAATATTTTCCCTTAAAATTAAATCAAATTCATGGCAATTTTTCTTCATTTATGTATAAAATACATATTTTATATGGCCTACACAACTCAATGAATAAAAGATTTAATACAAAAATTTAAATTAAAACCCCAATACCCAGCGGCCAAATATATACAACCACTTTTTAAGGAATGCAGTAAAGTGCAAAGAATTGAAATAAATACAACACAGTGCTTCAAGTAACATCCCAGTGTGCCTGCCTTTTACAGTATCCGGTCAAAGTATCACAAAGCGCGGAGAAAGAAATGAAATGATTCCCTCCGTAGCGGCAAGCTAAATGGAACGATATAAACGATACAGAGGATTATATTGTACGATTTATACCGTATCTACGATATATATATATCATTATATCGCACAGCTCCACATGCAAGCAGTGCATACAATATGACCACGCTGAGGGGATGTTGAGACAGGCAAGTACTTGCACTAATTATTATTCTTTAACAAAAACACCTTGGACTGGTCGCCAGCCAATCACAGGTCGCATACTGACTGACGAGATTTCGCGCTCACATTCACATTGAGATTCGTCCATAAAATCTGAGGAGCGTGTTTTTTGGGCGAATGTGGGAGGAAACCCGAGCGGAGAGGAGATTCGAGACTCCAAAGGAGATTCGAACACGGATCTTCTGAATGTGAGGCAGACGTGCCTAACCACTTCATGACCGCGATGGCCAAACAACAATCCAAACATGAAATACTACGCAAAGAGTATTTTCAAAGTTTAAATATGCTTCAAAATGAAAGGTCTGTAAGCCATTAGCGCTAAGAAATTCACTTTGAAGGCCGTTTGAAAAATGATCGCGGGTCAAACTGTGTCCTATTGATAGATTGAATGATTGATTCAGGAATGTTTTACCGATGTCAAGGTATTACCATATTACAATATCATACCACTGTGATCAACTACGCAAAAAGACTGTCAAGCCATTTTCGTCCCTATTGCACTATGAGGAATATCTGGATGGTTTCTGAGGATTCCAATAAAACACTCTTGATTTCCTTAGCATGTCAGCTTAGCAACAACATGCCTCATTATTTTAACATGCAATTTTGAACGTAACTGCAAAATTAGTACAATTGTTAAACAAAAACAGACTTACTTGGGCACTTGTAGTCTGGGCACTTCTTATCTGGACGTGAAAACAACACAGTTGTGTCAGTTTACTTAGAACCACCACAAAAAAAAAAAAAAAAAAAAATGAATACTGAACATTTTTTTTTTTTTTTTTTTTTTTTTTTAGTGTGTATGTGTGTGCTTTCCAGTTTAGAACACCTTGACAGATTCTGGACGTGAGGTTCTGCAGGAACGTGTCATCGAGAAGCTCAGCAAAGTTGTCCAGGACGAAGGAAAAGCCCGGTTTGGGATCACTCTTACACACCAAATCTCCAAGCTGCTCCTGGTTGGGCTGACGGCCTGAGTAGTCCTTCACCCCTAAACCTCCCACCTGGAGGCCAATGTCGGTATAGTCCATTTCATGTTGCGCGGCAGTACTGTGTTCGTACTTCAGTCTATGTCTCTTACCCTGATGTTTTTACCACAGAGGATGTTGAGAGGAACCGTGTCCCTGAGAATGTCAGAGCGTCCGTCGGTGAGAACGAGAACCACACGGTTCTCCTGCCTCATTAGCTTGATGGTGTTTTCTAGCGCATAATTCAGGGCCTCGCCCGTGTACGTGGCCTCAGCCAACCAGTCGAGGTCTTTCACAGCCCTGCACACAAACGGACACATTTCCATGTGATTGTGCGTAGTTCACGAGCCCACATTTACCAACACGAGTACTTCCTTGGCACAATTGAGTTGTCCCAAAGCGATAACGACAAGCATATACGCAAAAAACTCCAAAGCTGAACACCTCTGACGTTGCACAATTTGACTTCACGAGACGTAAACTCGCTGCGAAATGAAGTCCATTTAATTTGACACTCGTATGATATTTAGTAATGTTAAAAGTTACTTTTTTTTTTTCGGGTGATGACAATTTGACGGACTGGATTACTTCTACTTCTGTTATTTCCACTGTGTTTAACATATGACTGCATGGTCTGTAATTGGTTGTTAAAAAAAAAAGTTAACCACCGCATACGCACAAATTATTGAAACATTTAATAACGCATTGAGGAAAAAAAAAAAAAAAAAAAAGGTGACAGTTTATGAGGAAGAGGATTATCATTATGTCATTGATATCCTCTCAAATGAAACAAAGCTGTGATATGTCGGCGATATTAAAAGATTTGTGCGGATGTAGCAGTGGAGGTGCTACACTACGCAGCCAAAGAGCGAGAATTCCGAAAGCAGTGAGAGCGGCGTGTGTGCGGGCGCGCGCGCGTGTGTGTGTGTGCGCGTGTGTGTGTGTGTGTGCGTGTGTGTGCGTGCGTGTGTATGACAACTCACTGCTTGAACTCAGTCAGGGTAGCAACGCTGCTGCCCAGTTGGACGACTTCTTGGGCTTTCGCGCCACTGTACTGCACGACACTCACCCTGGACTCATTACCTGCAAACTGGGGAGAAAAACATGCTTGTTTGATCTGTTTGTTATGCCCATTATTATGTTTTCTTCCGTCAGCATTTCTGTGTTCCCAACCCTTCCTGACTAATTACGTCCCAACAGGAAGAGGGGAGTCATTGGAGAGACAAATGAGAGCCAACTCTAAAACCCAAGATGCAATCTTTAGTTTTTTGTTGTTGTTGTTGTTGTTGTTCTCAGTTTTATTGCCTAACATTTCTGAGGAAGCTATTTTCTTTTTTCTTTTTTGTCATGAATATCATGGATAATATGGATGAATATGAAAATAAACAACACAGAGAAGGACATCACCTTGACCTGCTGGTCTTTAATCAGTCTGTCGACAACGGTGATGATAAAGTCCTTAGCGAGAGCAAAGTTTGTTGCGCCAATACTCTCTGAGCTGTCCACAATGAACGCCAAGTCCAGAGCTGCACATTTACACTCTGATGACACAAAAAAGACACACAATCCAATCACACTAATTCTCAAGCCATGGGTTAGGACGGTAGAACAGTTGGGTTTTTTTTCTTTTGGTTTTAGCACGCACTTACCGCAACAAGCTGTTATGTCATCCAAAAAGCATAGAAAAAACACAAATCAAAAGAAAGTTAGTTAATGAACTGGGGTGGGAAAAAAAAACGCTAATCAGGGTTAGGATTAGGATATATGGGGCTGCCATGTATGTGTATACGTGTGCGCGTATAAAAATGTGTAACGATAACTCACAGCAGAGCTTCATGATGATATCCAGAATTTCACATTCCTGAGGAGACGGGCGGAGTGCATGTTACTGTATGGTAACGCAGTCCTCTAAATAACATTATATAACTTTTTAAGACAGCCCGGGCGGACGTTCAAAGAACATCAACATAAAACCGGGGTGGGTGGGGGGTGGATGAAAAAAGGAAAACATGATGATGATATTTTACTGAGAGGACTGTTAGGTGAAAAGGCTGTGGGATTTGGTGTTCGGGAAATTGGATGTGTGGCTCCGGCCTGAACATCGGGTATCACTTTCAAATGCGAAACTCCAAAAGTCCCAGTGGGGAATGAAGTCTAAGTCTCCTGTCTTGTGGCTAATATATAGCTGAGATATCAGATTCAACTTTTTTTTTTGTAATAGACTTACATCAGTTCCTGGTGGTCCAGGAGGCCCAAGAGGTCCCTAAAAGAGAGAAAGAGAGTGAGCGATAGAGATAGGGAGACAGTCATTTGTCTAATAGATGTCAATAAAAAAGGGACTAGACCATTATTAATCTGGTTGAAGTAAAATATAAATAAGTTCCTGCATCCCCCCCACACACAAGTGACATTTCCAACAACCACTTTCTGACTGCAACTGCACTTTTGGGATATGGTTCAGCGACATGCGAATCCTCCAATCGTTCATCACCACAACATTTTATTCTCTCACTTGGCTGCAGAAACAACACATCTGTTTTGTTTTAACGAATGATAAACTCGGTTTAAGAGCATTTCACCCCCCCACCCCCCTCCTCTCCTTTTGTCGAAGGCGCCGCCTCGCATGTGTGCTCACAGTCAGATGAGACAGATGAGAGACAATGGGTGTACACACATGAACGGATGATACTGGGACATGTGCTGAATACACACACAAGTCATATCCAAACATATGGTTATATTTAGACACATTCCTTGTTTTGTTTTTTTTGTTGTTTTTTTTTTTTTACATTGTCCAGTTGGGGTATTACACTCATTTTCCCATTTAAGATGATTCAAACGAGGGTGGTTATTTTCTGTATGCCTACGTATGTGGTTTCATGTTATGTTGTGCTTAGCTTCGTCATTACGCGTCAATGGAATCAGAAGCAAATCAGCAAAGAAAACACTGCAATAAACACAAGACTGATTAGAATTCTTGTGCTTGCCTTCAACAGCAAAATTGTACCAGGATGGCTTTTTTTTGTTTTTTTTTTTGTTTGTGGTCTCGCAGCGAAGTTAGGATGCTAAGGCAGACAGAGGCCACCCGCAAAAAAATGTCTGGTTCTTTGTTGTTTTTCTGACAACAAAGAACCAGACTTAAGTGTTTCCTGCCTGCCTTGCAACATCTCAAATGTTTCCTGCCTGGAACATCATCATCTGGCAAAATGCACGGGAGGTCAATTACTGTAAATACAATTAGCACTCTTTTTCTTTTAGGGTTAAAAAGACAAACAAACCACTTCTGGCGTTAACCTTGTAATCTTTAAAAATAATGGATTTACTGGTACAGCCATGTCAACGCAGAGACCAATCTTATTGTTGTTGACAACGTGCAGTCAACATATTAAATTCAAAAAGCATTCCTACCATATCGGAAATATATTAATCATGATAATAATCACCCCCTGCTAAAGGGTGAGAGTGGGCTAATGACGTGAGGAAGGGTCTATTGTGCACGTGTGGACAGCAAACCATTCAATGTCTCAACTTGCACACACAAAAATTCTGACGATGGCATACTTACCGATCTTCCCTCAGGTCCTCTATGACCTTTGGCCCCTTTTGCTCCTGCAGGCCCTGGTTGATTGTTCTGCAAAAGAGGAAATGCACATTTATTTTACACCATGTTAACCTTCAGAGGTGTACCGATAGATGTATACCTATTGACATCTACGAAGGGTGTTTTGTTTAGCATCAATGTTAACCGCTGTAAACACAAATGAGTGTTTGGGTGTAAAGGACTGTATTCTGATTTCACTGACAAGAGGGACGTTGTGCAAGTTAGCCCACATTTATAGAAGGGGGGGAAAAGGACAAAAATTGTATGAACATACTGTAACTATAAAATATAAGAAATACATATATACATATATATATATATATATAATATCATTGTTAGGACTTTCATTTTTGAGTATTACAAAGAGAAAGGGCAGTTTTCATCAAGATGGGCGATGGGAATACTGAAAGTACTTGCCGTTAGCAAGTCAGATTTTGTAAACTTGTGCTCACTTGTAACGACGTCATATGCCACATTTTCCCAACGGTATCATATCAGAACATTTTCAACAGGAGATGTCACTCCCCCCCCCCCCCCCCCCCCCAAAGCCCCTAAATCCTCGAGGTCAGATCTTGCTGTTTGGGGCCAATCATCTGCCATAGCAGTGCAGCTGCAGAGGAAGACAGTCTGTGCAACTGCTGATTTCAGTGAGATGGCGGCCAAGGTGCAGGAAGTGTGGGGACTACAGCGCTTAAATGAATTTAAGAAAATTTTGTTCCCACAGATGAAATTGCAAATTTCAAAAGGGATTTGGGGAATGTCGACTGCAAATACACATAGCACCGGAGGATTCCGTTAGGTTGGCTAGATTCTATGATTAAAAATGAAAACAGTTGTTTCTATAATTTGCACCAATGCACAATGACAGAAGTGCAATGATTGGAGCGATATATGGCAAAACTACACAAGCATTAGCACGCGGTGCAACCCCACATTCATTCTGATCATAAATACTCATTTGCAGACCAACACGTCAGACGGAAAAGAGACGCAGTTTTGGCAAAGGGGCGGTCTGGTGTTCTGGAGTCACAAATCATCACACTAAATCAGCTCTGCTTGTTGTTGTGTTGAAGAAATTTGGAAAACCAGCACTGCAGTTACTGTAAATCTACATCAACAACTCCCATACATCTTTAGCGTACACAGGAAGGAGACAAAAGGATAATGCAAACCACCTGACTTCTAAAACGCTTGCACTGACTGGACATTTCATGAGGTACACCTGCAAAACCTAATGTCAGACAATGCGAGATAGACTCCAGCTCCCTGTGACCCTGACCGGGATCAACACTACAGTATAAAACATGAATGGATGGATGTTTAGCTTTGTGGGTGTAGATCACAGCGGCGTCAAGCTGCACTGCATCATATTGAAGGTTGTAGCTTAATAAGGTAACAAATATATTCAGCACCTCTCAAGTCGGGTGCACTGCAGTTCGAGAGCACAGCAAACTACAACCACAAGAATAAACACATTGCTGAATCAAGACATTCTCTTATAATCTGGTATTATTATCTAGTCTGCACATCTGTTCGATCAAATTGTTGTATTGAACAACTTTTATGGTATATGCGAAGAGCTCTTTTTCAAAATACGATAAATCAATTTTTATTGTCCATCTTCTCTGCCCCTTATCCTCAACAGTCGCAGGTGTGCTGGAGCCTATCCCAGCTGACTTCACCCAGGAGGTAGGGTACACCCTGGATTGGTTGCCGGCCAATCGCTGGGCTATTTCGATTATTCTCAGAAACTAAATATTAGCCAATTTTACAAACATCGGTTTTATCCTTTTAAAACAAATCATTAGCTCATACTGAACATTTTCAACAAAAGGTAATAGGGTCTGTAAACAATGACTTCAACTTCATATAACAGGGTGTCCAAACGTTCTCCTCCGAGGACTGCACACAGAAAAATTGACCCCTTTGCAATTTTCCCCCTTTAATTTATTAAACACGGTAAAACCAATCTACCCAGAAAATGTATATTGTTTATAAATTGTAATTATTTAAAAACATTACCACACCATTACAGCTTTCTGTCAAAGGTGATAAAGCAAATTTTGCGGTGGCCCGCAGCCCTGTAACCCACTAGAATAGATCTGCCCCTGCATTGTGTTGATCCCGACATTCAGAATGAAAACAATTTGCAATCTGTGGTAAATTGACATTTTTTAGGATCATTAAATGGACCTTGACAAAGAGCAGACAGCTGAGGAAACAATTTTTGCTTATTATCTTTATTCACTGTAATGAAGACAAATGTTGGTACTATTTTAGTTGTAAATGTTTTGTTTGCGTCTTTGCATATTGTTGGCCAAATAACATAATAGCTCGAGTGGCTTTTCTCACAACATCAATTAAACATTTTTTTTTTTTTCCCTTTATGTCTGTCTAGATTGTCATCATCCGGGTCTAGTAATCTGCAAAGGTTGAATCACGGCAACTGGACTCTAGTTATTTGTGGAAATACTTTTCCCCAAAACATTTTGAAAAAAAAATGGCTTTGGCAATTATGCTATTTGGCTGGCAACCTCTAGAAAATCACTATTTGAATTTTTTTTTTTTTTTAAAAGTCATAATTAAAGTCACATGATGGTGTAGTGGTACACTCGCCTGACTTTGGTGCATGCGGCGTGGGTTCAGTTTCCACTCAGTGACAGTGTGAATGTGAGTGGGAATGGTTGTCCGTGTCTATATGTGTCCTGCGACTGACTGGCGACCAGTTCAGGGTGTAGTCCATCTTTTTGCCCGAAGTCAGCTGGGAAAGGGCTCCAGTGTCCCGCAACCCTAACCAGGATAAGCGGTGTTGAAAATGGATGGATTGTAGTAGTTATAATTGTAGTAGTCTTGAATTGGGGATGTGAGTGTTGCAACCCCCCCCCCACCCGCCTCACACACTTTTTCAACACTTTTAATGCTGCAACCCCCCCTTTAAAAAGAAATTATGATGTGGGCAATGTCAAATGTTATTTTGAGCATATGCCGTGAGGCCGCTACAAAACGGAAGGTGGGCCGTAAATGGCCCTGGGCCGTAGTTTGGACACTCCTGTCATATACATTTGGCTTTTATCTCATTTTGGAAAACAGGTCGATATACAGTATGCATATACAGTATGCAATTGCTCACAATGTCACTGTTAGGCAGAAACCTCATATGTCCATGTATGGTCAATTTGATATTCCCCCCCCCCCCCCCCCCCCCCCAAAAAAAAAAAAAAACAAGCTTAATGGTATGTCCTAGTGTCGTGTATTGTTTTGATGCATTATTAAGCAATAAGAAGTGTTGCAAATCTCCTCTTCTTCATTAAAGAAAGTATTCTGCCATTATCCAAATTGGTTGTCTTACCAAAACTACTGTAAAAAGCTACACAAGACTTGTCAAGTTATCTACGACGTAGTTCTCAGACTGGCTTGGAACGGTGAATTCATCGCACGTGGCACTATTAAAGCCAGCACTGCCACAACGGTTTTAACTCACTGAAAACAAAACTGAAGGTAGTCAGAAGGTTGCTGAAATCGACTGTGTTGAAGTGAGGCCCTGGCGAAGAAACCTCAGAATTTGGTGATGTCCATGGGCTCCAGACATCACTTACATTTGAGCCCCTGAAAAGCGAGGCGTTGACGCCTCTTACAATTACGCCAAAATTCTACACTTGAACCACATCTTGATTGTTTTGATTCAAATGTATACACATTGCGATGTGTCTGGAGTGACTAGCCACCCATCAAGTGTGAAATTAAACAACAAAGTTCATGTGTCTGTGAGTGAGCCGCTCTGAACTTGCACACCGCTGTTGCATAACAGCAGGGAGGAAAGAACACAATAATATACCTATACCAAGTTTCTCTGCCCGTGACTTGGAAGCTAGGCTGGGTGAAAATCCTGAGCCACTTTGAAGCAACAGCAAGAGTCTGGCCGCCTGACTACTCTGTTTGTCTCCTTTAAAGGATGGCTGGCTGATGTCTTCCCTCAGTATATAAAGCGGCGGACAAGTGACTGATTCAGAGTCAAATATTTGACACAAAAAAAAATCTGGTGGCTATGGTTACTAGTGGAATGAAATACATAATAATGCATAATGCATTTTTGCGTGAGACACAAAGGACAAATGAATTATAAACAGATGACAGAAAATTTGGCAAAGCTGGTCATTAGAAGTTCATCAATATGTAAGTCAGGTACCTGTATATCTGTTTACAGTAGCGCTCCGTCTTTAGCATAAATTTACACTTGGGTGGCTGATAACTCGCCTTCATCTTTTTGAACAATCGTGTTTTTACAAGTGATTCTGATACATTATTTTCATGAAGGAAATGTTTATTAACTGGTAATAAAAGTAAACCCTAATTTATCGTGGAGGTTAAGTGCCAGAAAACCCCTACAGTAAATGAAATCCGCCAAGTAGCAACCAATTATTTATTATATTACTATATAAATTCATAGGTTTCCTATATGCAATTCAATGCCAAATTGTAAAAATGCACTTTAGAGAGATGCAGGCATTCTATTTGTCCACACACACGGCACAAGCACATGCCTATTGGGCATGCCCTGGTTGAGTGCCATGCACAACAGCCCATTGCGGACATAGTGTGAACAGGTGATTTCCTAGGGTAGCCATTTGCACCATTCCTCACACTGATGGTCCCGGCGGGCAACAACAGTGTCAGAAAAAAGCGTTATGTGTACCCAGAATTCAGTGTAGTGATTGCAGTTGTAGAAAATCCTGCTAAACGTTGTTCTTTACTTGCGTTTGTTCCTGTCGATACTGTGAACATTAGCTATTCATCAGGCTATGGTTGGTATTTGTGAATTTATTTCATAAAACGCTGACTGTGGTTTGTGTTTTAAACAGTTACTTTCCGGTCATGTCCTTTGCACCCTCATGCGATTTGGTAATTTACCAAATGTATGAGTTGCTTATACTCAGTAAGGTTTCTTTTTTCTGCTAAGTACAAGAACCAAATCGACCTTTTGCAAGTCATTACTGCCACCTTAAAATAATTTCGCCTACAAAGGACATCAAGGATTACACTGGAAAAAATAAATTAAAAAAAATAAAATAAAATAAAAAATCCATGATGCACTGAATCCACAATAAATGAACCCTGATATCGTGAGGAATGACTATACTCTACTTAAAATGTTCAGGAAAAAATCTTTTACATTTCTCATGAGCAGAGTCAAAAAGTCTGCATCATTCTTCCTTCTTATATTTATGCTGAGATAAACTAACCAGGCTCCAGATTACGGTCAATTATTTAGGGGCATAATTATGTTCCCTAAACTTCCAACAAACAGAGCGAAATTACATAGTACCAAGAGTACACTTCATACAAAGAGAAGCTTGTATGAAGACAAACATTTTATAAATCCCAAATGTCATTAATGTATTTCGTGCTTGCCAACTTTTTACAAGCTAAACCATTTGTTTTGTGTTCTTTATGTGTGTTTAGACTTCACTAGCAGAGCCTGTTTGTCTGGGCATATAACCAAATACAGTACCGAATCACGAGGCAATATAATGTAATTGAATACTAAACATGGATCTGATCTTGCTCTGTGTTCATTATACACGTGCAAAACCTTTATGAAATTAAATTGATCTCAGAAAGTATATCCTAAACCTTCCAAGATTATGTAGCTTGTGTGTGAACTGTCTCAAGGACAAGACACCCGAGAGCGCTGCGAAAAGTTACGTGCAGAAATGTATACGTCATAACACACTAACCTTGGAAATACAGTAATTTAAATGTAAACACGAGCGAGTTGAACTGTAGGAGGTTAATGTGTTGAGGCTGCCATGCCATATGAATGCACACGCACGCACACACACTGACACATATGCATGTAGACGCACGCACACACAAAGATCCTCCACGCTCATTTCCTGGTATCCTTGACGACGACATATACACAGCTGCATCAGCTCAAAGTTCCCTTCTCCAATGACAAACACACACATTCAGACAGAGACACACGTACACATTCATACACACACGCACACACAAAGTGTTCAGATCTACATTAGAAATGATTTCCAGCTGTAATCCAGAAGGAGAGTCTGCGAACAAGATGGATAGACAAAGAAACACTGGAATATACTCCAATATAACGCAGCAAAGAACATTAAAGACCGGGGAATGAAAAGACTTGCATAAAAAAAGCTAAGTGCCAAATGTGAACTATAAATCATAAAATCAGTCACGTCGTGTGACTCAAAAGCTCCCCGAGAGGAGATTGGAGAAAAATAAAAGAATGAGACGCAAATCCGAAACGGAGACAAGATAGACTCACATCAGGGCCTGGGTCACCGGCTTCTCCGTCATCTCCTTTGGGTCCAGGGGTTCCCTTGCCACCCTGAAGGCCAAAGAACAGTGTGATAAGTCATGTTACAAAACTGGAAGTGAGCTGCCCAATTCATATTTTGACCAAGATATTAACGTTACCGCTAGTTGAAAAGTCAAATCAACGTAAATCTGTCGAAACTTACAGGTTCACCAGCATCTCCGCGAGGGCCAGGATAACCCTGAGAAAAAGATATAAATGTTGAAAATGTGCAAATATACAGCCGTGAAGTGCTAACTTATTTGATCCCCAATAAATACACACCTGGAAGCCAGGGCAACCTGCAGTACCGTTTCCCGGTGCACCGTCTGCACCCTGAGGATGGCAACAGGGACATATTTACAGATTCTCTCGCATACGCGCACGCACGCATATACAAACGCTGTGGCAGGGCTCGTGACGGAAGGCAGACATCTGCACCGCCCCACCATTCCCCGCCCCCCTCTATCTTCCTCACTCACCCTGCCTCCCATCGGGCCTCTGTCTCCGGCAGACCCTTTGATTCCTCTTGGTCCTTTGGGTCCCTGGGAGAAACAAGGATTGACAAGATGGGGAAACATAAACTATGACGCGACAGGTGCTTATTGAAAACATTTAGATGTTCGAACGATGGCTCTGTGTGTGCGAGAGCATCTGTGGAAAAAAGACTGTACGCTACCGTGGTTATGTAATATTGCAATGACTTGAACTGATCACAGTGCAAAATCTAGCTGGCATGCTTGTATGCGAGAACATTTGATGGTTAAGTTTATCGCAGTAAAATAGTAAGGCACCACAGTAAATGGATACCTCAATCAATTACTGTACAAATAAAGTATGCACTACTAATTTGTGATTGTACTACGCTGAAAAAAAACAACAACTGTATATACTGTCTACAAGTATATTTTGGTCCAGTGATACAGACCTCTGGTCCAGGAGGGCCTTCATCTCCTCTGTATCCAGGGGAACCAACCCTTCCAGGCTCACCCTATAGAACATATGCACTGTTATCATCTTTGTCTTTAAATAAAAGCACTCACACGCCCCTTCTCGGAGACTGTTTTGTTTGGGAGTGTGTACCATTTTTACCGAGGAGCGTGCGTTCAGCGTTCCATGTCTTACCAAAACTGAAGCTGAAGCAATGCAACACGCGACATGCTGCAACCAGGGTCAGTAAAAAAAACTACATGTAATAGACTCTTACATTTAGTGATTATAACAATTAAAAAAAAAAGGTATTAATTATTTAGAAATATAGGATGCTTTCCTGGTTTTCATGTTTGCGGACTGATTAGTTGCCATCAACTTCCCTACAGCAAAAGGTTTAATTGAACCTTCCATGTCTTTGTGGAAAATATTCAATACCATAATCCCGTACAAATTTACTGATTAAATAGTTGCAGTTGTTGTGTGCTTGTGTAGAAGTAACAACTACGTTGCAAAACTGAATCAGCAGCTTAACGTGGCTGAAATGTTTCCCGAGGACGAATTCAAATACAGTAGTGTAACTGATGGTCATGTTGTGCCATGATCATCAGTGGGAAATACCAAGTTTTCGGGGAGTCCCAATTTAGTTATTACATGTGGACTGGTGTCAACAACAGCTGGGCCCAGCTGCTACATGAGCATTTGAATTTGGTCCACATTGTAAATAATTGCTGTGATATTATACTCAACTCAACTTTATTTTTAAGCATAAAACTCCAAGCCTTACTACAGGCAGTCATTTATTTAGTCTGTAAGGACTAAATACAAACCACTAAGTGGACATGTGAATAGTGTTATTGTTTCAATTAACTTTTGGTTAAGAGTCATTTTGTCACCGTAAACATTAAATTGTCGTAAAAGGATCCATGCTTTAGTGATGGCAGCGGCCATTCCATTCAGGTTTTAGAGAGTTTAAGTTACAATGTAAAATTTGTTATTCAATTGTTTTTGCCTTCGTTGTGTGTGTCTTTTAAAATAATAGTTTTAGCATGTACAGTATTACATGACTCGAAGTCTATATCTATGTATGTGACAACTAAAAGTGTATTGTAAGGGGCATTTACACTAAATAGTTACCACTTTTCATTATTTTCTTCTGTTTTCACGTGTTTGCTGATTGTATTCTTTTATTTGGAGGTGAAGAACAATTCAAATGTTCATCAGTGTTACTTAAAAAAAAAGAATAGTTTAATGGTGACCTTGCAGTGTACTGTACTGTATAATTTGGGTAGTTCAATGGTATCAGTCTTTTATTGTTTCATAATTCAGTAAGTATTGTATCATTTCATGTAGGTTTGCTAGTGTGCGTGGAGCTCCTTAAAATAGCAGCATGCAAGGCTGGCCCAACGTGTCGGTTTTCTCTACTTTGTACAGTAGTTCTTTACTCGCCCTTCAGTTTTGATGAGGAAAATTAGAGGAGCACAAAAGATCCATTGAAAGCTCTGGCATCACAGAGGCTACCGCAAGTAATCCATGTAGAGCATTATTTTTGATAGACTGCCTGCAGCCTTATTAAGAACCATACTGAGTTTTTTTGGCTGCAGGACATGGAGAGAAGAACTGAGTCAGAAGGGAAAGAATGAGTGTAGATGTTCCCGGGAGGGGTCGAACACTCAAACTGGGAGGAGAACGCGTATGCATGAGTGGGCAGCACTCTGGGGCTACAGCCAGGTTCAACACTGTTAAAATGTCCCATCCCAGTGTGCTCCCCCTCAGTGTGAAACTTGAATGCACATGCGGACTGAATCTTTCTCTGACTGGGGGGGGGGGGAAGCTGAAGTGAAAAGTGGGTGTTTTATAGAGGTGCTGGATGAAACAACAATCTGAAAACAGCGTGCAACTGTATCTCCTGCGTGCACGTATGATTCTATTAAAGTGTGTGCAGGTCTCACAGGGTCTCCGTTGGGACCAGCCGAGCCCTCGCGTCCCTGCTCTCCACGGGGTCCTGGCTCCCCCTGGCAAGGAAAAGAACAAAATGTACAATGCAACCCTACAGGGCTCATCACAATGGACAATAAAGCAGCTTGAGTCAAGCTTTAAAAAGCAGGAGATCACTTGAATTGTGGAAAATTCCGTTAAAGTGAAACCTCTAAGTTGCAAAGCTGAACACCACTGAGGTCATGCATTTTGGAATTCAACCAGAATCTTTGTGAAAATACGGCTACAAGTCGAAATACAAAAGTAAGAAGTCTCACAAAAATCTATGGTTTAAACTGCTGTCATGCATGATGTCACGGGAGACCATCGCACATCTCACAAGATTTTATCTAAGGATTAACTCCACAAACCTGTTCTGTTTTTTTCTTTGACTTTTTTCATGTTTCCGCCACAGAGGGGTACCAGTGACAGGTAAAGAGGAAAAGTGTGAGGATGAACCCGAAATAAAATATTTTGCAACATGGGAAAGCAGTACCCACGTCTGTCCTGTCTCCTCGTTGAAACCTGACGTTTACATACACTACCCTATGTAAAAAGACATGCTTTTTTTTTTCTCAGTCTAACATTAAATCAGCCCAAACCTTTCCGGTTTTAAGACAATTAGGATTATCCCAATATATTTATATTTGCTAAATGCCACAATAATGAGAGAATGATTGTTTTTCGGCAAGAAAAAGACAGAAATTTACATACAGTAAGAATACTATGCCTTAAACAATTTGGGAACACCCAGATGATGATGTCATTTCTTTGGAAGCTTCTGATGGTTTATTGACAACGTTTTAGTTAATTAAAGACACACCTGGGGATGTATTTGAACTAGGACACGACCTCAAACATACTGCTTAATTGTGCAATATCATGGGAGAGTCCAAGAAATCAACCGAGATATGAGGAAGAGAATTGTGGACTTGTACAGGTCTGGTTCATCCTTGGGTGCAATTTACTCTTCCTCCAAAAGAAACATACAAAAATCCAGATTAAAGTTTTACATTTGGCTCACCAGTTCTGTTTGACCAAAGTCATACAGTTTAATGGCACTGGTACGAAGTACTTGTTAAATGTATGTAAACTTCTGACTTTAAAGAAAGTCATGAAAACTTATCTGAAGAAATGATTTTCTCATTACTCTGGCATTTAGCGAATATAATTTTTCGGAAATCCTAACTGACCTAAAACAGGAAAGGTTTAGTCTGATTTCATGTCAGACAGCCCAGACTTTTTATATAGTGGATGTAAATATCTGGTTTCAACTGTAGCTAAAGTGAAAATAATATTTAAAAAAAGAAAAAAAGAATGAAGTCTGGGTACTCAACGGCAGCAGTTCAAGACCAGATCAGAACTATATAGTATGTCATTGAGATTAGTTACTGGAGTCACTTCACTTCCTAGCCATTGAGCACAGCGCCAAAGCTCCAACTGGTGAGCTATTTTTATTTATTTTTTTGTTCATGACGTGCAGCTGGGTATTCTGGCCTATGAGTACATATTCTGTTCAATACAAACATTGTAAGAGTGCAAAGCGGGACTAATAAAATGTTAGTCTCTCCTCTCCATGCAGCTGAAGAGCTCCATTTCATTTCCTACTCATCATCATCACTTACTGCCTCTCCTCTTGGTCCTCTGTTTCCACGGGAACCTTGCTCCCCCTTTTCTCCAATTGTTCCCTACAAGAGATTACCAACCATGAAGTGCTCATGCATAGAAAATGCACATAAAAGAGATCAGAATTAACATTATTTACTATCTCGCCACGAGGTCCGTCTGGTCCTGGTGCACCCTGAAACACAAAGAAATGATATGAACAAGACCATTTTTAGGACAAAAGTTGGATATTTCTGGCTTTCACTGACTTTTCACAACTTACATCATCACCACGCTCGCCTTTGTCCCCGTTAGCTCCACGGGGTCCACGATCACCCTGCCAAAACACACACACAAGAACTTTACATCTTTGGGTTTAAAAAAAATAATTTATGGGGCGGGGGCGATGGGGCTGGTCCTCAATCTGTTGGTTTACCTGAGGTCCCAAAGGTCCATAGTTTCCAGGTCTTCCTGGTTCTCCATCTTTTCCACGATCTCCCTGGAATAACCATCAGTTGACTTAATACACAATGTTTATTTCAAAACACCAATCACAGGTTTTTATAATATAATATCTTACTGCATCTCCTTTTGGACCATAAGGACCAGAGTCTCCCTTTGGCCCAGGCTCACCCTGAAGACCCTGAAAGACAAAAACAGCAATAGCTGAAACCACAAGACTCAATTGTGGCGGCACCGAGCATGCATTCACATGTGTTTGTGTGCAATATGTCTATATGGCTTCATTTAAACAATCTGTCAGAAAAGAATGTAAACCTAACAGTGATTAAAGAGCCAGCAGCCCTCCAGGTTCTAAGCCTGATATTGGTCAAGGCCACTCAATGAGTAACATTGCAAACTATACAACTGTAGCTAATGGCTAATTAGTAAACAACATGCCTGAGCCTGAAGCAGATACTAGTGGCTGGCATACGCGGTTCTGGAAAGTTAAAATGGATGACAAAGAAAAAGAAATAAATACTATATGCACATGAGGTTGTTTGCAGACCCTAACTCTCAGTTCAAAGAAGATTGTGTAAACACCTCATGAGCTATTTTTCTTCAAAAGCGATTGCCGGCGCCCACTGAAGTGGACCATCGTGGAAAAAAAACTCTTTGCCGCACAACAAGCGACTGACCACCGCACATGGACACGCTGTGTATTTTTTTTTTTTAATTGAGCCACAAAAATGTCACAATTGAGAAGGAAGAATCCGATTTCCACACAGAGAGGAAACGGGAGACAATAAAGGAGAGAGTGTTGATAACTGGGCAGTGATTGATCGATCGCCCTGTTTACTGACTGCACTTGCGCATTTTGGTAACAGAGACTCTCCACGCTTTGCTTTCTATCCACAAGTACATATAAAATTATAAATAGAGTATTATTGTAAAACACTCTATACAGCATATACGGCTTGGCGGCGGCCGACTGGGTCTCGCTTACGTGCCGCACCCAGAAACGTTTTTTATTTATTTATTTTTTTTGCTAAAGCTCGTGTGCATTTTAGATTGGCTGTTACATGTGCGATGTTGTGATGCCAAATTTTTTTAAATCGCAGAAAAACTAGTAGCCAGCGGTTTGCCACTTGCGGAACCCCGCACACTTGCGCGACAGTTCGGTCGGGTTTGCCTGCGTTTTTTTTTGGTGTGCGACGGGCCTAAGTAACAATCACAACCATTTGAATGCGGATCATGGAGTAGTGTGGTCAGGGTGAGGCAGCGCTTCCACTGCATGTAAATTTTTAAATGCAGGAAACAAATTGGAGTAGGAGTACTAGTGGTCACAATGTAATTATTACATGAAGTTAAATTATCAATATCCTTTTTTGGAATCAAATGTTTTTTGACCAATGTTTGCAAATAAGATACAAAGATAAAATACAGTATATGCATGTGTGGTATGGTGTTCATTCAAATTTCATTACTTAAGGCATAAAAAAAAATATTTATGTGATTAGGGGTAAACTGTTACCTCTTAATCTCTTTTAAGGTGTGGCTTGCTTAAAGAGACATGACAAAGGTAAGTCAGAAATAGCACTGCAGTTATCAGGTCAATTTCGATAATTAGGGTCTATATTGATAAACAAGACCTAAGAGAGCACAATTCCAGTGTTTCTGTTTTTTTGTGAAAGAAAGTGTCCTAAAACCATTTTATGGAAATTTGACATACTGCCGAATCAGTTGTTCTATATGTGGTCTCAACAGGGGACTGGTTGGAAAGACTCAGGGGGCACCACAGGTCCACAGGTTAAAGAACACAAATACTTAACTCACATCTGACCCAGGAGATCCTTTACAGCCAGGAAGACCAGGGAAACCAGCTTCACCCTGATAAAAAAAATATATAAATAAATTAATAAAATAAAAAGACAATAAAAACATTTGAATGGATTGATAATGTCAAACCGGTCCGTTTGTCTCAGAAGACGTTTCGCCTCTGCTGTGCGAGACAAACAGAACGGTCCAGTTGCGATCGATTCAATGCCCTGAGAATTATACTTCATTCTTCAAATCCCATTTTCATTTTGCATTCATTTATTCATATTCATTTATGAATAAGATTTTTTTTTTGGCAAGTTATTTTTCAGTTATATATCGCTATACATATCTTTCTCTGTACAATTAAAATGTTATTTTAAGATGATCACGGGTTGACACCATTTGTAACCCACCTTGCGACCGTCAACGCCATCATTTCCCCTTAGACCTTTGTCTCCCTGTAGAAGAAGCACAGACACAGAAGAGAAAGTGAAACAAGTGAGAACAATCCCAGCTTGGGCAAACACGAAACAGTGTAGACGGTCGGGCGTCAAAATCAAGCTCACCTTGTAGCCTTTGTGTCCCCTATCTCCCTGCAAAGAACAGTTAAAATTAGTCAGTGATGGCCAAAAGTTATCCTGCACATGAATTCTGCCACGTTCTATATTTCCAAGACGTGATTTTACCTTCTCGCCTCTACCACCTCGGTCTCCCTGCAAACAGAAAATCACACC